>NC_138768.1:46848041-47008123 GCF_965119305.1 Pelophylax lessonae | reverse complement strand
CTTTCCACTTCTTTCTCATCTCTATCCTTCCTATTCTACCCCCACAGCCTCCCTACCCTGGCTCTAGTGTCTACCTAGGCCTTTCCCTTAGCACGCCCCATTGCCCCTGCTGATCTACAGTCTCCCAGTACTTGTGTGCTCTTTGGTATTGTCCCCCGTTGGAGTGCCAAACAGCTACCTCTGTTATTATTTGGGCATGGTTTGGAGTCCTGTGTAAATGCTTCCTTCCTTATTCCCTCCCCTGTTTTTTACCGTGAATGTTAATAAGTTGCTTACGCCTAGAATTTCAGCCTACCTTTGTGTAGCTTTATGGAGGATTATCCTCCCTTGTTGTTTGCTATTTGACCCTGCATGATCTTCTCCATGGTTTAGCTTTTGTTATGTTGTGCTTACTATATACAGGTGCATCTCAAAAAATTAGAATATTATCAAAAAGTTAATTTATTTCAGTAATTCAATTCAAAAAGTGAAACTCATATATTTTATATAGACGCATTACACCCAGAGTGATATACTGTATTTCAAGGATTATTTTCTTTTAATTTTGATGATTATGGCTTACAGCTAGTGAAAACCCAAAATAAAGTATCTCAGAAAATTAGAATATTACATAAGACCAATATAAAAAAGGATTTTTAAGACAGAAATGTTGACTTACTGAAAATGATGTCCGTGTACAGTATAATATGCACTCGACACTTATTGCAAAAAATGGAAAGGGAACCATAGACTGTTTTCCCCATATGAACAATCTAAAGAGGAAAAAAAGGGGGGGGGGATGATGGGACTTTCACGGTACCTTGGTTCAACAAATACTTACATATATTAAAATTTTACAAAATTTTATTCAAAACAACATATTTACATTAAAACGGACCAATGTCCCACAATAATACATAGCACATTTACACAGGTGAATACTTAATCAGAACAGAGTGCAGAATTTCATGGTCAGGCGTATATTCCTCAACATGTTTCGCGGGGATGATCCGCTTCTTCAGGAGTATATTAATATACGCACACTATAGAAATAATGACAACACATAAATAAGTACTATCCACAAAGCAGATATAATAGTACTGATTACAGATAACACAAAAACAGAAATGTGAATTAGTGGGAAAAGATCTGGGCTCACCTGGAAATAGTACAGGTCACCAAATTCCATACCAGTTCAGACAAAAAGTATAATATGGTACAGGGCCATCATAAAAACCCCACTGCAGAAAGGAAGAAAAGAGGAGGAAAGTAAGGGAGAAAAAAAAAAAGGAAGAAAAAAACAGTACTTGGTCGGGGCTCCTTTTGCAAGAATTACTGCATCAATGCGGCGTGGAATGGAGGCGATCAGCCTGTGGCACTGCTGAGGTGTTATGGAAGCCCAGGTTGGTTTGATAGCGGCCTTAAGCTCATCTGCATTGTTGGGTCTGGTGTCTCTCATCTTCCTCTTGACAATACCCCACAGATTCTCTATGGGGTTTAGGTCAAGCAAGTTTGCTGGTCAATCAAGCACAGTGATACAATGATCATTAAACTAGGTGTTGGTACTTATTGCAGTGTGGGCAGGTGCCGAGTTCTGCTGGAACATGGAATCAGCATCTCCATAAAGCTGGTCAGCAGAGGGAAGCATGAAGTGCTCTAGAATTTCCTGGTAGAGGGCTGTGCTGACTTTAGACTTGATAAAACACAGAGGACCAACACCAACAGATGACATGGCTCCCCAAATCATCACTGACTGTGGAAACTTCACACTGGACCTCATGCAAACTTTTTTTCTATTGAAGTAGTACTAAAGGCTGACACTTATTTTTCATGGACATAATCATTTTAAATATAATTCACAATGCTGGTAAGCTTTTATTTTAAATTTAATTCTAATGCCTTATATTACTTCCAGTCTATCAGCTTCCAGCTTCTCTGGGTTCAGATGCTGATCTTCCCTGCACAGAGCCCTTAAAGTGTTTTTTTTTTTAAATAACAAACTTGTCATACTTACCTGTAATGGTTTTGCACAGAGCAGCCCTGATTCTCTTCTTTTGGGCTCCTCCTGCCTTCAGAGTGCCCCTATAGCAGTGATGGCGAACCTTGGCACCCCAGATGTTTTGGAACTACATTTCCCATGATGCTCATGCACTCTGCAGTGTAGTTGAGCATCTTGGGAAATGTAGTTCCAAAACATCTGGGGTGCCAAGTTTGTAACAATTCAGAATAATGAATGGAAAGCAATTGTATATAGCAGGGGTATTGAATTAAAATTCACGAAGGTCCAGTCAGTAAAATGTTCTTCCAGCCGAGGTCCAAATCGTATGTTTGACTCTCAATGGCAACTCTGCACAATGGCAAACGTGGTGTGTTTTTGTGAATGCCACACCACATGGTGCCACAGTACCATGCATCTTGGTACAGCGCAATTGAAAAAGAAAGGGTCAGGGACTTTTTTTTCTACTTATAAGGCAGCGCACTGAAATAAATAGGCCACCTACACGCACAACGCAGTACGCAATAGTGCGAACCTAGCCTCAGATCCTTCACACCACAATGCTTTTATTACATCAGTGTTTCCAGTCATCCTGCACATCATCCCTCCCTTCACATTACAGTCCTCAGCCCCCCCTTCACATTCATATTCAGTGCTCGGCCCCCCCTTTATATCACCTTCCTACTTCAAATTGCAGTTCTTAGCCATCTCATATCATCCCTCTTCACATTCCTGTCCTCGTCCCCTTTATAGTACCCCTCCTTTACATTGCAGTCCCCAGCCCCCCATCTCATTCCGGTCCTCACCACTTTTTAGCACCCCCCCTTCACATTCCTGTCCTCATCCCCTTCACATTTCTGTCCTCACCCCCCCCCCCCTTATAGCACCCCCTTCACATTCACATTCCTGTCCTCACCCCTCTTTATAGCACCCCATTTACATTCCTGCCCTCATCCCCCTTTATAGCACCCCCTTCACATTCCTGTCCTCGTCCCCTTTATAGTACCCCTCCTTTACATTGCAGTCCCCAGCCGCCCATCTCATTCCTGTCCTCACCACCTTTATAGCACCCCCCCCTTCACATTCCTGTCCTTGTCCCCTTTATAGTACCCCTTCTTTACATTGCAGCCCCCAGCTCCCCTTCACATTCCTATCCTCATCCCCCTTTATAGCACCCCTTCACATTCCTGTCCTCGTCCCCTTTATAGTACCCCTCCTTTACATTGCAGTCCCCAGCCGCCCATCTCATTCCTGTCCTCACTACCTTTATAGCACCCCCCCTTCACATTCCTGTCCTTGTCCCCTTTATAGTACCCCTCCTTTACATTGCATCCCCCAGCTCCCCTTCACATTCCTGTCCTCACCCCCCTTTATAGCACCCCCTTCACATTCCTGTCCTCACCCCCCTTTATAGCACCCCCTCCACATTACTGTTCTCAGCCCCCTTTATAGCACCCCCTTCACATTCCTGTCCACACCCCTTTTATAGCACCCCCCTTCACATTCCTGTCCTCACCCCCTGTTACAGCACCCCCTTCACATTCCTGTCCTCACCCCCTTTATAGCACCCCCCTTCACATAACTGTGCTCACCCCTTTTATAGCACCCCCCTTCACATTCCTGTCCTCACCCCCTTTATAGTACCCCTCCTTTACATTGCAGTCCCAAGCCCCCCATATCATTCCTGTCCTCACCCCCTTTATAGCACCCCCCTTCACATTCTTGTCCCCACCTTTTTTATAGCACCCCCCTTCACATTCCTGTCCACACCCCCCTTATAGCACCCCCTTCACATTCCTGTCCTCACCCCCTGTTACAGCACCCCCTTCACATTCCTGTCCTCCCCCCTTTATAGCACCCCCCTTCACATAACTGTGCTCACCCCTTTTATAGCACCCCCCTTCACATTCCTGTCCTCGCCCCCTTTATAGTACCCCTCCTTTACATTGCAGTCCCAAGCCCCCATATCATTCCTGTCCTCACCCCCTTTATAGCACCCCCCTTCACATTCCTGTCCTCACCCCCCTTTATAGCAACCCCTTTACATAACCGTCATCACCCCCTTTATAGAACCCCCCTTCACATTCTTGTCCTCACCCCCTTTATAGCACCCCCTTCACATTCCTATCCTCATCCTCCCCTTATAGTACCCCTCCTTTACATTGCAATCCCCAGCCCCCCATCTCATTCCTGTCCTCCCCCCCTTTATAGCACCCCCTTCACATTCCTGTCCTCTCCCCCTTTATAGCAGGATGGTCTAGAAATGTGTATTGTTCTATTACGTATATTTGACACACACTATATTACCCAAAGTATTGGGACTCCTGCCTTTACACACACATGAAATTTATTGGCATCCCAGTCTTGGTCCGTAGGGTTCAGCATTGAGTTGGTCTATAACAGCTTCAACTCTTCTGGGAAGGCTGTCCACAAGGTTTAGGAGTGTGTCTATGGAAATGTTTGACCTTTATTCCAGAAGCGCATTTGTGAGGTCAGGCACTGATGTTGGAGAGAAGGTCTGGCTCGTAGTCTCCGCTCTAATTCATCCCAAAGGTGTTCTATCGGGTTGAGATCAGGCCAGACAAGTTCCTCCACCCCAAACTCGCTCATCCATGTCTTTATGGACCTTACTATTATATTCTATTATATTCTATTTTTTTCTATTCAAATTCAAATGTATTCTATTCAAAATTCGCATTTCGGGAAACAGTTATTTTGTTAAAGTCTTTCTATTCTATTCTATTCTACTCTTTTCTGTTGTTTATTCTATTCTTTTCTGTTCCATTCTATTTTATTATTTTACTATTCGAAATTCGAATTTCGGATGATGGTTATATTTATTCTATTCTACTCTATTCTATTGTTTTTTTTTTTTTTCTATTCTTTTCTATTTTAGTCAATTTTATTCTTTTATTTTCTATTCTATTCTTTTCAAATTCTCTCTATTTGAATTTTGGTAAATTGTTCTATTCTATTTTTTAATTGTATTCTATTCTTTTATTTCCTATTCTATTCTTTTCTATTCTATTCTAATCTCTATTCTATTCTAATTTCTATTCTGGTCAAATTTGAATTTTATTCTATTTGAAATTCCAATTTCAAAGAAAGATTACAATCTTTCGATTTTATTCAATTTTATTCTTTTTTTCCTAATCTATTCTATTCTATTTTTTTTCCTTTTCCATTATTTTCTGTTCTATTACTTTATTTTCTATTCTATTGTGATCTCTTCAGAAATTTGAATTCGATTAGAATTTGAATTTCGCTGGAATCTTTGTTTCCTTATTTCTTAATAAAATTGTTACTATTGTAATTCGGAATTTTGGATACATATGAATTTCCGAATAACGAAAAATTCATCTAAATTTTAATTCGAAATGAATCAAACATGTCTAAAAAAAAAGTGAACAATGCTGTGTGCAAAGATCGGCACATTAGTACTGCTGTCACCCCACCCCATCCCATCGCACACCAGCCTGCGTTCTTGTCCTAAAGCTGGCCATACATGGTTCAGTTTTTTCATTCAGCCAGCAAGCTGAAAAAAAACACGGAACAAATTCTCCCATCCACATATTCAATGTGAATGAGAGAATCCTTACATCTGCGCTTTTGTATTCTGACATTGGGGAGACTCCCCCGCTGTCAGAATACACAGATCAGCACTGCAACCATTGGCTAATCGAGCAGCTTGTATTCAACAAGGCGGCGGAAGAGAAGTCAATTGTTAGACTGCAGTGGCCACACAGGGATCGAAATGCAGACGGTCCCTGCTGAACCAGCCATATTTTGATTCATCTAAGGCCAGCTTTTGTTCTGACACTTCTAACACACCCCAAAACATCAATAACTGAAGGAAGCAAACTTTCTTTGGCATCATAGTGGTCGGTGCAGTACAGTTCCTCTTTAATCGCCTCTAGCATTTGTCCAGTGATGGAAAGGCTCATTTAGACTTGCGGTTGGGGAAGGGCATTAAAAATATATGGTTGAGCTGTGTTTTTACTAACCCCCCTCTCCAACAACCCCCCTCTTTACTGCCTTTACACCTACGTGAGACAAAATTTAAAAAATTTTTCATTTTGACATGTGTTTTGGAAATGCGCTGCAGTCGTACATTGCGTTTGAGATACCAATAATTTTAATGGCATCCATAGCAAGTGTAGCAAAACGCATTTTGCTGTGAGTTTGTGGCACGCCAAAACTCGCTACAAACACGCCAAAATGCGAACTGAAGAAACTCCCGCCGCTCAACAACCAGAAAGGTTCTGCATCTACTTTGGGGCATTTGTTGCGCATAGGGAAGCTCATTTAAGTGAATAGGCTACCCTAGGAGTTACGTGCATTAAGATCAAGTGTAGTATCTGTTCTTATCAGTTGGTATGGACCTCAGCTAGTACCGGCATGACCAAAATCCAGAGCGCCCAGACGTCCTTGGGGTATGGAGAGTAGGTCATGCCCGGGAAAGCATGTGGGGACCGCCGCCTTCTGATTTGAATGGATTAAGCTGTTCTAACCAGTTTGAAGGGAGCAAGAAAGCTGGTCTGACTGGGTGGCCGGTTGTATTGCTCCTGGATGTTATTGGCTGAGGAATGGGATATCGATGGGAGGGCTTTCTCTCCTGGGCTTTGATTCTGGCCTTGCAAAAGGCTTGTCCCCAGTGGAAGATAGGCTCTCCCTAAGCTGTCCAGGTTCTTATGTCAGCTGGTGGGGATAGGCTGCACTGGTCTGGCCGAACGGTGGGGACCGAAAAAAGCCAGTGGTGTACTTGCCCCTGGGGTGGCAGCCCAGGGGTACTATCACGTACCTGGTGCTGGAGGCCAATGGAGAGAGAGGGCTTACCTTGCGGCTAAGTTCCAGACTGGAGTGAAATCAGCAGACAGGTGGCGCCCGTGAGGTGTTTGCAGGATAATGCTGAGACTGGAACGTGGTCAGGTGGATAGCCAAGATCAGGAGCCAGGTGGATATGAGAGCAAGCGTAGTCAGGTGGATAGCCAAGATCAGGAGCCAGGTGGATATGAGAGCAAGCGTAGTCAGGTGGATAGCCGAGGTCAAACACAGGAAGCAATCAGGAGACAGGTCAAGGACAAGCCGGGTCGGTAACAGGAAACAGGAACTGGAATATCACAAGAATAACACACTGGAGGAGCCGAAGATCAACCAGCAACTAAAATCACTGGCAGGCTTCCTTATATAGGCCCAGGTAAATTGCTGGTAGTGCTGCTGGGTCCTAAAGTCCTTCTCCTGCTAAGTTGCTGATAGCGCTGCTGGGTCCTAGAGCCCTTCTCCTGGTGTTTGTGCCCTGACAGTGCCCCCCCCGACGGGCAGCCTCCGGATGCCCATTTGGGCAATTTTCTCTGGGGGTTTGTCCTAAAATTCTTGGAGGAGTCTGGGGGCATGTACATTGGCTTCGGGTTCCCATGAGCTTTCTTCGGTTGGATACCCTTTCCATTTAATTAATAACTGGGTTTGTCTCCCTCGCTTCCTGCAGTCCAGGATTGCTTCCACCTCGAATTCTGTGTCCTCACCAATTGTCACTGGCGGCGGAGGTGGCTCTGCTCTCCCTGGAAATGGATCTGGAACAGTTGGTTTAAGCAAGGAGGTGTGAAAAACCGGATGGATCCTATATGAGTCAGGCAAAGATAGTTCGTAAGCCACTGGGTTAATTTCCCGTTTGATCTGAAAGGGCCCAATATACCTTGGCCCTAGCTTCCATGAAGGGCAGGCCAATTTCAGATTGGCAGTAGACAGCCACACTTTGTCCCCAACCTTGAAGGAAGGATTTCCCCTCCGTTTCCGATCAAAGTGTTTTTTGTAATCCACTTGGGCTTTCTGTATGGACTCCCAGAGGACCTGATAATTGTTTTGAATGAAAACAAGTCTGTCCTGCAAGGTGGGTACGGAAGTTTCAGGCATGATTTCAGGCAGGGCAGCAGGGTGGAATCCATAATTAGCCTAGAATGGGGACTGGTTTGTAGCTGAATGTACAGTGTTATTATAGGCAAATTCCGCTAGTGGAAGAAGGGATGCCCAGTCATCTTGGGAAAAAGCTGAAAAGCATCGGAGGTATTGCTCGAGGGTTTGGTTAATGCGTTCCGTTTGCCCATTACTTTGGGATGGTAGGAAGATGATAGGCAGAGTTCCACTTCCAAGGCTTTACAAAGGGCTCTTCAAAACCTAGAGGTGAATTGCGCCCCCCGATCCGAAACAATGTTCTTTGGTAGTCCATGAACTCTTATGATTTCCTTGATAAACATGTGAGCGGTTTCCGCTGCAGAGGGAGTACCAATCATTGGTATGAAGTGTGCCATTTTTGATAATCAGTCTACCACAACCAGGATGGTCGTGAATCTTTCAGAGGGAGGAAGATCAACAATAAAATCCTTTGAAATCATTTCCCAGGGGTGATTAGGGATAGGCAAGGGTCTTAATAACCCCAAGGCTTTGACTTTGTCGCTTTTGCTACGTAGACATATTGTGCATGACTTGACGTAGGATCTACAGTCCCGACTGAGGTTAGGCCACCAAAAGGACCGCTGAATGAGCTCGTTAGTTTTACGGGCCCCAAAGTGCCCTGCAAGTTGGTGGTCGTGGAATGCCCTGAGAACCAGAGACGAGAGGGAGTGGGTATCTGTTCTTGATAGTAATTTTATTAAGGTCCCTATAATCAATACATGGTCTGAGAGAACGATCCTTCTCAACGAAGAAAATGCCGGCTCCAGCAGGTGACGAGGAAGGGCGGATGAATCCTTTGGCAAGGTTTTCATCTATATATTGTCGGAGGGCCTCCAGCTCGGATAAAGGAAAGATGCGCCCGAAGGGTACTTCTGCTCCAGGTAGCAACTCAATTGGGCAGTCGTAGGACCAATGTGGGGGCAAGGCATCGGCACCTCTTTTGTCAAACACATCAAGGAAGTCAAGGTAGACTGAAGGAACAGCATGACAGGGATCTGGTGTAGGTTGAACAGAGAGACACACTGAAGAGTTGACAGGTGTGGGGACGCCACAGTGTTGATAACAGTAGGAAGATGAGAAGATGATTTCTCCCTTGGGCCAATCAATTTGCAGGTTGTGGGCCCGTAGCCAGGGTATCCCTAGAATGGCTTGGAATATAGGAGACCTGATGACATCAAAGCGGAGGAATTCCTGATGGCCTGCTTCTGTTGTGGCAAGGACAGGGATAGTCTCCTGAGTGACTGGTCCAGAGCTAGGAGCAGTGCGTTCTGCTAAATATACATCAAGTCTTTGTTCTTTCAGTTTCAGGGTTATGCGCAAGTTCTTGGCTAGGTTGATGTCCAGGAAGGAACTACAGGCTCCAAATTCAATGATCGCCCACAGCTTTACTTCCTTTCCATCCACCTGCAGAGAGATGGGGAGAATTAAATGAGTGGATATAGTCCCAGACAACTGGAGGTATGAGGGGCGTGGAAGGCTAAACTTACTTGGGCGAACAGGACAACTGCGAAGGAAGTGGCCCGAAGCCCCACAGTAGAGACACAACTTATCTTGTTGTCTGCGTGCTCTCTCTTCAGGGGTTAAAGCAGGGTGGAGTAGGCCAATTTGCATGGGTTCCCCATTGGACGTATTCATGGACTGGGGAACAGAGACTGGGAGTGTTGGTCCTGGGACCTTTGGCATTACCCATGTGGGTCGGAGGGTCTGAGTGCGTTCGGACCTTCGCTCCCGCAGCCGTCGGTCTACTTGGATAGAGACTTGGATGAGACTTTCTAATGAGGCGGGAGCCTCAATCCTAGCCAACTCGTCCTTGAGAGACTCAGATAATCCTTGCCGGAACTGGTATTTTAAGGCGGCATTATTCCACCCAGTATCAGCTGACCACTTGCGAAATTCCACAATGTAATCCTCCACTGGTCATCTGCCTTGTACAAGAGCATGAAGGGCCGACTCTGCGGTGGCAGTCCATTGTGGATCATCATATAGGGTAGCCATAGCTTCAAAAAAGGTGGAAACTGAATCCAGGACTGAGTTATTTTGCTCAAGGAGATTATGAGCCCAGGAGTGTGGCTCATCAGATAAAAGTGAAATGATGAAACCCACCTTAACAGGCTCAAGAGAAATAGTCCTTGGTTGCAGGGCAAAGTAAAGGTCACAAGCATTTTTGAAAGCTCTGAATTTCCGTCGGTCACCTGAAAAGCGATCAGGAGTGGGGACTCTGGGCTCCGGAGGGGGTAAACCCATAGCAGGTGTGGCTGTAGCAGAACAACTGGCCGTTGGAGCGGAGGCAGTGGAGCTAGTCGCTTGGTTAGGATCCACAGGAGTCATAGAGGTAGTGAGAGAGTGAAGGCGTCCTTCCAGCTGAAAGTAGCCATCTTGTAAGCTCTGGACTGCTTGTGTAAGAGCTGTAATCTGCTGACATAGGGCCTCTAATGGGGAAGCACCTCTCTCGGCCTCAGACATCTTGGCTGGTTGATGCTATCACGTACCTGGTGCTGGAGGCCAATGGAGAGAGAGGGCTTCCCTTGCGGCTAAGTTCCAGACCCCCCTGAGGATGAGAACAGGAGAGGTCAGGCCCAAAATAGCACGGGTCGCCTGCTGGACTGTGTGAAGAAGGATCCAGAGTACAGCTGGAGTGCTGGAGTGGAATCAGCAGACAGGTGGCGCCCGTGAGGTGTTTGCAGGACTTGGATAATGCTGAGACTGGAACGTGGTCAGGTGGATAGCCAAGATCAGGAGCCAGGTGGATATCAGGGCAAGCGTAGTCAGGTGGATAGCCAAGATCAGGAGCCAGGTGGATGTCAGAGCAAGCATAGTCAGGTGGATAGCCGAGGTCAAACACAGGAAGCAATCAGGAGACAGGTCAAGGACAAGCCGGGTCGGTAACAGGAAACAGGAACTGGAATATCACAAGAATAACACACTGGAGGAGCCAAAGATCAACCAGCAACTAAAATCACTGGCAGGCTTCCTTATATAGGCCCAGGTAAATTGCTGGTAGTGCTGCTGGGTCCTAAAGTCCTTCTCCTGCTAAGTTGCTGATAGCGCTGCTGGGTCCTAGAGCCCTTCTCCTGGTGTTTGTGCCCTGACAGGTGCCGTAATTCTCACTGGTGAGGCGCAGTTCACTTTTGAGTTTTTGGCACCTTGGTTACTGCACCACATACACAATTTTTTCGCACCTGCCTCTTGGGATGGGCCTTTTGGCCAGCACCAGAGGAATTTTTTTATTCCTGGCCGGGGGGCCTGTCAAGGTCTTGCACTTTGACACTACCCAGCACTTCTCCACTTCCCTTTCCCCGCTCTTTTTGTCTTTGTTGTGTGTCATGTTTGTCCCTTTTTGGTTGTTCACTGGCACGACTAGTATGGCGTAGGTCCTCGGGCCTGTCCTGAACGTCTTGGGAGGGGGTGGATATGGCCTTCTGGCTTAGTTTGCCCTCTCTCATGAGGTCTCCCTTCGGGGGAGCCCCACCAAGTACTTGGGGTGGGCTGTTTCGGCAGTCCCCCTGGAGAACGGGGTCTGCATGGTTTTGGCTGGGCAGTTCATAGTGAGTACCTCAGTTCCCGTCAGGAGTCTTGCGCCCCGGGGGATCAGGGTCAGGGCCCTTCCTCTTTGGAGAAGGGCTATGTGTATGCCTTGTGCACTTTTGTGTGTCTCACAGTTTGCGTGTGTGCACTTTTTTATGCACCGGGTGTTAGTCTTTGAGTGTGTTCACACACCACGGGCTTTAAAAAAAAGAAAAAAGAATGTGCTAAATAATGCATAAATTAGTGCATCAATTACGTGATTCCTACCACGCTCAGGTGTGACTGGGGCCTCAAGCTGCAAAGGCAGTGACTGGGGGTATTCGTATGATTTGCTTCAAATCCAGATAAAAAATGATCCCTCTGTCACTTTTTGTGGGTAGTAGCACTACTAAACACAACCAATTCAAGACACTGGGGACGTGCAATAGTGTTAAATAAGTAACCACAAGTAATAATAATTGTATGATACTAATTACATTTCAGAACAAAATCAATAATGTGAGTAAAACGTGCATATAGCTTATAAATATCAATTGATAATATAAATAGTGATTAGTGATAAAAAACAGTGATAGTGTCCTTTCAAAAAAATCCAAAGTTCATAGAAAGTGCTTCTGTTCAAACTTGATATATACAACTCGGATGTTCCTTGTCCCAAATAGATAATAAGGTTGGGTCACTTACCAAATGATGTGGGTACCGAATGCCTTATGGCACCAGGACCAATCAGGCTTAGTAAGCCCCTGGGCTCAACGGATCTCCTCAAGGTATCCCCTGGGATGACAACAATCCCTCAGGCTTCCATTTTACACGATCCAGTTCAGTACATGGGAAGGAGAAGGATACTCCAGATAGTGCAGTATGAAGATACTTTATTTACCCAAATAGGGTTAGCAGCATTAAAAGTTTTAGCCGTTTACGTTGGTGGTCAGCGGTGCGGGCTGCAAGTCCTCTCGGAGTAGCTTCCGGCTTGCGATCCAACCGACGCAACGTCCCCTCGCTATGCGTTCCAAGCTAACGCGTTTCGTCACTTCCGGTGACGTTTTCAGAGCTCTGCTCTCCTCAACCCTGCAATCTGTATACAGTGAACTTCTGAATTCTGCACTCTTTACACAGTGCACTTCTGAACTCTGCACTCTGTGCATGGCACACTCCACAAGCCCTGCACTCCGTATGTAATGCACACCTCAGCCCTGCACTCTATATATAGCACTTTCCTCAACTTTTCACTCTGTATGTAGCGCACCCCTGAACCATGCACTTTGCGCGAATTACACTGCTCAACCCTGCACTCTGTATGTAGCGCACTCCTCAACACTGAACCCTGTGCATAATGCACTCATGGTATTTAACAATGCCACATTAGGACCCTCCCCTACAGTTAGTGCAGTTTGGCCACACCTACCATTTGATGTGGAATGCTTTCTTGCTTTGGGAGGGGTGATGTTGACGGTCAATGGTGCGGTGAAAGCGTTGTTCAGTTCCTACACCTATTCTCTAAGAAAAAAAACCCTGCTGCGCAGAGCTATCTCTGCCCCAGTACAAGCAAAGTCCCAGCCAGGGAAAAGGGGCACGGCCACTGACCCCCCCCCCCCTTTGCATTCATGGTCATGGTAGTGAAATTTTAACCCATTGTCCCCCCTTCTAAACTTGTGGTCATGACAGTAAAAGGTAATTCCCCTCACCCTGCCACACACACTTTGTGTTGCCATCTCCCTGGTAGGGGCCCCAGTATATTACTTTGCCCAGGGGCTCATGATGCTTTTAAGACTACCCTGTCTCTGTGTGTCAGCGGGAAAATGGGAAAGATCTCCCACTGACCATTGTGTGTATGTGTATATACAGTGCCTTGCGAAATTATTTGGCCCCCTTGAACTTTTCGATCTTTTCATTTCAGGCTTCAAACATAAAGATATAAAACTGTAATTTTTTGTGAAGAATCAACAACAAGTGGGAAACAATCATAAAGTGGAACGAAATTTATTGGATATTTCAAACTTTTTTAACTAATAAAAAACTGAAAAATTGGGCGTGCAAAATTATTCAGCCCCCTTAAGTTAATACTTTGTACCGCCACCTTTTGCTGCGATTACAGCTGTAAGTCGCTTGGGGTATGTTTCTATCAGTTTTGCACATCGAGAGACTGACATTTTTGCCCATTCCTCCTTGCAAAACAGCTCGAGCTCAGTGAGGTTGGATGGAGAGCGTTTGTGAACAGCAGTTTTCAGTTCTTTCCACAGATTCTCGATTGGATTCAGATCTGGACTTTGACTTGGCCATTCTAACACCTGGATATGTTTATTTGTGAACCATTCCATTGTAGATTTTGCTTTATGTTTTGGATCATTGTCTTGTTGGAAGACAAATCTCCATCCCAGTCTCAGGTCTTTTGCAGACTCCATCAGGTTTTCTTCCAGAATGGTCCTGTATTTGGCTCCATCCAGGGCCTGCCTTAGGGGTGTGCGAGCCGTGCGGCCGCACAGGGCGCCATGGGCAACAAGGGCGCCGTGCGGCCATCACAGCTCGCAGAAGATCAGGCACAGCGGGAGGTAAGCGGCGACCGCGGCCAGGACAGGGTTAACACAGGCCGCGGCCGCCGCTTACCTCCCGCTGTGCCTCGGTCACCTCACCTACTGCAGTGCTGACAGTCTGAGCCTGAGGCGAGCTGTGTATTACACACAGCTCAGCCTCCGATCCACCACAGTGAGAGATTCCCTCCTCCCTGCAGGGATCGTGAGCTCCTCCTCGCCCCGCCCATCTCCTCCTCCTCCTACCCCGCCCACACTCCCCGGGGATGTGTGGGCGGGAAGTTTAAAGAAAAGAAAAAAAAAAGCTGCAGAGTGCAGACAGCGTGAGGTAAGTGAGGTCTCTGATGTGGGGGGGCTGTCTCATCTGGGAGGCTGTCTCTGATGTGGGGGGCTCTGATGTAAGTGGGCTTTTTGTGGGGTGGGGGTCTGTGATGTAAGGGGGGGGGGCTCTGATGTAAGGGGGCTTTTTGTGGGGTGGGGGCCTGTGATGTGAGGGGGGCTCTCTGATGTGGGGGGGGCTCTGATGTAAGGGGGCTTTTTGTGGGGTGGGGGTCTGTGATGTAAGGGGGGCTCTCTGATGTGTGGGGGGGCTCTGATGTAAGGAGGCTTTTTGTGGGGGGGTCTGTGATGTAAGGGGGGCTCTCTGATGTGGGGGACTCTGATGTAAGGGGGCTTTGTGTGGGGGGTCTGTGATGTAAGGGGGGCTCTCTGATGTAAGGGGGCTTTGTGTGGGGCTCTCTGATATAAGGGGGCTCTCTGATGTAAGGGGGTCTCTGATGTAAGGGGGGCTTTGTGTGGGGGGTCTCTGATGTGTGGGGGGATCTCTGATGTTAGGGTGGCTTTGTGTGGGGGGTCTCTGATGTGTGTGGGGGTCTCTGATGTGAGGGGGGATCTCTGATGTTAGGATGGCTTTGTGTGGGGGGTCTCTGATGTGTGTGGGGGTCTCTGATGTGAGGGGGGTTTTGTGTGGGGGTCTCTGATGTGAGGGGGGATTTGTGTAGGGGGTCTCTGATGTAAGGGGGGCTTTGTGTGTGTGTGTGTAGGGGGTCTCTGATAGGGGGGCTTTGTGTGGGGGGTCTCTGATGTGTGGGGGGATCTCTGATGTTAGGGTGGCTTTGTGTGGGGGGTCTCTGATGTGTGTGGGGGGGTCTCTGATGTAAGGGGGGCTTTGTGTGGGGGGTCTCTGATGTGTGGGGGTATCTCTGATGTTAGGGGGGCTTTGTGTGGGGGGGGTCTCTGATGTAAGGGGGGCTTTGTGTGGGGGGTCTCTGATGAAAGAGGGCTCTGTGTGTGGGGTCTTTGATGTGAGGGGGGTTTTGTGTGGGGGTCTCTGATGTTAGGGGGGCTTTGTGTGGGGGGGTCTCTGATGTGTGGGGGGATTTGTGAGGGGGGTCTCTGATGTAAGGGGGCTCTGTGTGTGGGGTCACTGATGTGGGGGGTCTCTGTGAGGGGGGCTCTGTGTGGGGGTCTCTGATGTGAGGGGGGCTTTGTGTGGGGGTCTCTGATGTGAGGTGGGTCTCTGATGTGTGGGGGTCTCTGATGTGAGGTGGGTCTCTGATGTGAGTGGGGCTTTGTGTGGGGGTCTGATGTGTGGGGTCTCTGATGTGAGTGGGGCTTTGTGTGGGGGTCTCTGATGTGAGGTGGGTCTCTGATGTGAGGGGGGGCTTTGTGTGGGGGGTCTCTGATGTGAGGGGGGCTCTCTGATGTAGGGGGGCTCTAAATTAAGGGGGACTTTGTGTGGGGGGTCTCTGATGTGTGGGGGGTCTCTGATGTGTGGGGGGTCTTTGATGTAAGGGGGGCTAAGTTATTAGTGATCATAAAAAATAAAAGTCAAATAAAGTGCAAAAAAATGTGCAAGAAAATGCGCGCGGGGGGGGGGGGGCGCCACAGGATTAGCTTGCACAGGGCGCCTGAACACCTAAGGCCGGCCCTGGCTCCATCCATCTTCCCATCAATTTTAACCATCTTCCCTGTCCCTGCTGAAGAAAAGCAGGCCCAAACCATGATGCTGCCACCACCATGATTGACAGTGGGGATGGTGTGTTCAGGGTGATGAGCTGTGTTGCTTTTACGCCAAACATAATGTTTTGCATTGTTGCCAAAAAGTTTGATTTTTGGTTTCATCTGACCAGAGCACCTTCTTCCACATGTTTGGTGAGTCTCCCAGGTGACTTGTGGCAAACTTTAAACGACACATTTTATGGATATCTTTAAGAAATGGCTTTCTTCTTGCCACTCTTCCATAAAGGCCAGATTTGTGCAGTATACGACTGATTGTTGTCCTATGGACAGAGTCTCCCACCTCAGCTGTAGATCTCTGCAGTTCATCCAGAGTGACCATGGGCCTCTTGGCTGCATCTCTGATCAGTCTTCTCCTTGTATGAGCTGAAAGTTTAGAGGGACGGCCAGGTCTTCGTAGATTTGCAGTGGTCTGATACTCCTTCCATTTCAATATTATTGCTTGCACAGTGCTCCTTGGGATGTTTAAAGCTTGGGAAATCTTTTTGTATCCAAATCCGGCTTTAAACTTCCCCACAACAGTATCTCGGACCTGCCTGGTGTGTTCCTTGTTCTTCATGATGCTCTCTGCGCTTTAAACGGACCTCTGAGACTATCACAGTGCAGGTGCATTTATACGGAGACTTGATTACACACAGGTGGATTCTATTTATCATCATTAGTCATTTTGGTCAATATTGGATCATTCAGAGATCCTCACTGAACTTCTGGAGAGAGTTTGCTGCACTGAAAGTAAGGGGGCTGAATAATTTTGCACGCCCAATTTTTCCGTTTTTTATTTGTTAAAAAATTTGAAATATCCAATAAATTTCGTTCCACTTCATGATTCTGTCCCACTTGTTGTTGATTCTTCACAAAAAATTACAGTTTTATATCTTTATGTTTGAAGCCTGAAATGTGGCAAAAGGTCGCAAAGTTCAAGGGGGCCGAATACTTTCGCAAGGCACTGTATATTTATACAGGCGAACGCATGTGAGTTGTGTTTGAACTTTGGGGTGCACACCCTAATGTAATAGGCGGCGCACGCCTGTTGTGTCTAGGGTAAATACCCAGTATGTCTCCTTTTCACAGAGCCTGTGGAATTGTACTGCTTCAGGGAGACACTTAGGCATTTTCTCTATAACCCAGGCGTCTAAGCCCTTAGTGGACTTGTGGTGGAACTCTGCAAATTGGTGGGAGGCACAATGTTTGTCCTTTCCTTCTTCCACCAGGCGGCAGTGTTCAACAAATGCTTTCTAAGAGGGCGAATAATTCAACCTGCGTAGAGAAGTTTGCAGGGGCAGGTGAAGCAGTATATAAAAAAAATAAATAAAAATCACAGAAACAATAATAAAATTCCTCTGGTTTTTCCCTTGGCTGTAAATTCCTTTTTCCACGTTTGATAAAAGAACAGGTTTTACATAGTGCTTTTTTTACACTGACGCATGCCTTGCAGCAAAATTAGACAGAGTTGGGTGGGTAAGGAAGTTTTAGCAGACTTCAATTTGCTGGGAGCAATTTTATTTTCAGGTTGGGGGCTCTTCTATAGGTCTTACAGAGTCTGTCAGGAAGAACTGGTTTAAGGTGTGGGTCCTCTACTTGGATGTTCTAATGTTTACTAAGAATATTTTTCATGTTACAGTACTGATGATGAAATCTGGTAGTGAATCTGATGGAATGATCTAAAACGTATTTTTTTGTCAGATTTACCAATACGATAAAGGGTCTATGCTTGATTGATTAAGGGTCCGCAATATCCCTTTTCTAGGAATTTCTCTTTCAGGGAAGAGCTTTGTTCTACATATAATCTGTTACTCTTGTACAATTCTGTCTGAGGTGGCAGAATTGTCCTTCTGGAATATTCCTAGTCCACTTGGGGTAGTGGCAACTTCTGAAATGTAGGAAGGAATTTCCTGCAGTTGGTTTTGTGTAATTTCTGGCGTAGATTTTATTGTTGTCATGGCCTACTTCAAGATCCAGGAAAATAAGTTTGTTTGCATCCGGGACATAAGTGAAAGATAATCCAAAATTATTATTTTTCCAATGATTTACAAACTCTTTTACCAAGCTATATGGGCCATCCCAGATGATAAATGGGAGAGAAGAGCAGCACCATCTAAGTGTAGCAATAAAAAGGTAAGAAGAGGGACAATAAATATAATAATAGTGTTGCGCAAATAAAAATCTATTCAGATGTGTAAAAAATAACTATATGGCAAAATATGTAAATATGTGTAAATCTCAGCCCTCAAGCAAAAGATCCTGGTTCCATAAGCATAAAACACTGTATCATAGATACAATCCAATGCTGAGAGAAAAAAATCTGTGCAAAGTGCTATTCATAAATAAATATGATACTGTACCATTGATATAGTCCAATACTATAGAGAAAAAAGTACAGGGTGCAAAACACAAGTGAATATTGTAATAAATCCCAGTGCTAAAATTTAATATATATCAATCCATACAATATATAAAAAAAATCAATGAATGATGAGTTATATCAGTGGTAAAATATATATATAAGTCCATGCAGCATATAAAAATAAAGTGTCCGAAAGAAGTCTTTAGTGAAAATCAGTGTAAACGAATCTTCTATAAGTGCTCGAGCCACCTGATTGTGGCATTGTTCCCAAACAAAGTGAGTGACCGTGGTGTCACAGCTCAATCCTAATTGTGCACCCCCTTGTGATTGGGCGCTCACCTTATAATAGATTTAGTTAGGCTCAAATGCAGGATATCTTATGGATGGCACTTCCAGGTGATCACATCCCATATATCAGCCGTTATGCTGCTATGGTGCATCCATGCACCTTTAGACTGCCATCCAGGTCAGGTTTAACAACCTTTAGAGTACCGTGGTGGTATAGTGGGAGACGCCTCAGCTGTATCCTATCCTCTGCACTGGATTCAGCCTGACAGCCTGACAGTCTCGCGAGTACCTCGGCGAAGCGATCTGTCCGATTGTCTATTCGCACTTTTATGAGAAGTGAAGTGTCTGCGGCATTTTAACCACTTAAGCCCCGGAAGATTTTACCTCCTTCCTGACCAGGGGGTTTTTTGACGGACAATTGCGCGGTTGTGCGACGCTGTACATAAACAAATTTCACGTCCTTTTTTTTCCCACAAACAGAGCTTTCTTTTGGTGGTATTTGATCACCTGTGCGATTTTTTGATCATGCGCTATAAACAAAAAAAGAGCGTCAATTTTGCAAAAATAACAATATTTTTCACTTTTTTATATATGAAATTCCCCAAAAAAAATTTAAAAATCAAAATTTTTTAACATTTTCGGCCAATTTGTTTTATGCTTGGTAAAAAAAAATGGTAAAAAGCGTATTTTGATTGGTTTGCGCAAAAGTTATCGCGTTTACTAACAAAGGGAAAGATTTTTGTCATTTTTGGTGTTTTTTTTTTAACAAGTAATGGCGGTGATCTGCGATTTTTTTTGCAGGACTGCGACATTGCGGCGGACAGATCGGACAATTGACTGACATTTTTGACACTTTTGGGGTTACCAGTGACATTACTACAGTAATCAGTGCTATAAATATGTACTGTTACTGTAAAAATGACACTGGCAGTGAAGGGGCTAACTGTATTGGAGAGGGAGGGGTTAAGTGTGTCCTAGGGGCGTGTTTCTAACTGTAATGGGACATGTCTCCTATTGTAAAAACAGAGATCAACGGTTCTACATAGTAGAACCGTCTGATCTCCATTTTTACACAGGGGAGAATGACAGGCGGCTTGTTTACATAAGCCGCCTGACTTTCTCCCTCTCTACCGACGATCGTAGTGTGGCACAGGCGAGCGACGTAGACCTACGTCACTCTGCCTGGCCGGGACTGACTGCCGCAGTAAATACACTGTGCGCAGTCGGCAACCGTTTAAAAATCTGAGTCAGGTAGGTTGCTCGCAGGAATTTTTGTTTCTTGGTAAGAAGAGAGACACTCACAGGATACTAGTGTAAACAGCGCCCAGTATACCTAGTGTTCTTTTCCTCTGCTCCAGGATCAGTGTCACTGCAGGAGTGATGCAGATTACTCTGGCGGTGCTGGTGGCTCCCAGCACTTCCAGGTTGCTCAGTGTAACGCTCCTGCGTTTTATGTATGGTGTGGATTTTCAGCTGCAGAAATATTCCACTTCAGTAGTCATGTAAGAGAAACGCTGAGATACCATTCCCAACCCTCAATGACTCATCATGTGTGGAAGGTCTCAATTCAGCAAATAAATACACACACTCAATAAGATGTTTCCTAGAGTGACTTATGTATATAGTAACACAGTGATGATAGACTGAAGAGACAGGTTGGGTGGAGATGGTAGATGACAGACACTTGAAGGTAAGATAGTAGCAGATGGATGCAGATAGGTTTAGCAATCATGTATGGTAGCAGATGACAGAGTAGCAGGTGGACATACAAGAGAGATCAACCCAGTGCAGGAATAGGTGGCAGTAGGCTCAAGAGCTAGCAATCTAGATATGCAGATGTGGTAACAGTCCTTACTATGCAGAGCTAGATAGTGTAAGCTTTAGTATAAAGTTTATAGAGGTCTCCCCTATGGGGTACTTATCACTAATAGCAATGTAGCCGAGGGGAGGTTCAGGAAGAGCGGATGATCCAGTAGCGGGATACAGGGATTAGCGCAGCGTGGTTCCATCAGCGAGGTATGCTTGCAAGCATGAGAGCTTCAAGCCAAGTTAGCATCAAGGTGCAAGGGTGTTTGAACGAACACATGTGAGTGAGAGCCGGCGATCTAAATAGCCATCCAGTCCGGCGCTGAGTGATGACAGCATCAGTCTTAAAGGTGTATGCGCACCTTACCAAAAGAGAATGGTGGGGCGCATACACTTATGAAAGAGTAATTAGGGTACCAAAGGTACCGGAACATTACACTCAGGTACATTTGGAAGGCAAGGATGACGTCACTACCGGGTCTAAGGTGAGTGGGCTTGGTGCACGTGTTCTGACCATGCATGCTCCTTCCTTAGCCCTAACTAGGGGCCATCTTTGTGTGGGTATATGTGGGCACTGGTGACGAGGCAGGCACATTGGTCATGTCCCTTCAAAACCCCTCATACTGAGGGGATATACAAGCGCTAATAGTAGTAATAGAGTTAAGAAAATGTGCTTACAAATGTAGGCAATAGATATAATATAGACCTTAGAGGTAAAGGCAAAACTTTTGTTTTTGTTTTAGATAGAGTGGGGAGGGATCAGAACACCTAATAGTTTTTATTGCTGCCTGTGTCCCTATTTTGGAAATTCACCCTCTCTATTTGTCCTGTTTACTATTATCTGTCACATACCTTGTGGCAGAGCCTGACGTGTAGAGGGAGACCTTTCCTACAGCCCTGGCTCAAGGGCCACCGGTGTTGCAACAGTGGCCGCAATAGCACTGTGAGGTAAGAGTGCCTGCAAGATCTTCGGTTGGTTGCAGAGGTGTGCGGCAGGTGTGTCACCAAAGCTGGGCTGGATAACTGAAGCAGCAGATGGCAGCAGGAACAGCAGATGCAGACACACGACAGATGGAGGACCGGCATCACCAGGCACGATGCAGAGCAGGAATGACTGATAACTGGATACAAGGTCAGAAAGCCAGGTCAGCAACGGATGATAAGATGCAAGCATAAACGGCAGGCCCAGAAGGGTCAAGGTACAGGCAGAGGTTGGCAAAAGGATATCAGGCAGAGGAAAGATATAACAAAGTCTTAAGGCAAGCCGAGGTCAGGATAGGTGTAGAGCAAGCATGGTCAGGATAAGCCGGGTCATAAACAGGAAGCAAGCAGAGATCGTAGGAACAGGTATACGGGTAAAGCTGCAGATCAAACAGCAAAGCATCAGTGCAGCTGCTGCCTTTATATAGGCCATTTAGCACCAGCATCAATGGCTAACACGCATATGCATTCACCTTTGCGTGCTAATATTTTTGCACATGGCCCATCTGCCTTGAAACTTCGGCTGTGCTATGGCCAGCACGTCCCTGACATTATCATTAAGAGTGAAAACCTCACATTTTGGGTTGTCCCTAGAAAAGTAATAGAGGGGAACTCTTCCAATGGGGTTCCGGTGACCTGGGGGTCCCCAAAGAATTCTCTTAATTTGTAGGTATTTCTTCTCACTTCCTGTTTGGCTTTGGGACAGGAAGTGAAGGGAAATTTCTGCAATGGGACGCAGATGATGAAAAAAAATCTGACTGGGGTCTAACCTACTTTAAGGGTCCTACCTAAATAAATACATAAATGTGTATGTATTTAATATAAATGTAATATATGTATTTAATATAAATGTAATATATATAATATATACACAGTATCTCACAAAAGTGAGTACACCCCTCACATTTTTGTAAATATTTTATTAAATCTTGACAACATATGTGACAACACTGAAGAAATTAAACTTTGTTACAATGTAAAGTAGTGATTGTACAGCTTGTATAACAGTGTAAATTTGCTGTCCCCTCAAAATAACACAACACACAGCCATTAATGTCTAAACCGCTGGCAACAAAAGTGAGTACACCCCTAAGTGGAAATGTCCAAATTGGGCCCAAAGTGTCAATATTTTGCATGGCCACCATTAATTTCCAGCACTGCCTTAACCCTCTTGGGCATGGAGTTCTCCAGAGCTTCACAGGTTGCCACTGGAGTCCTCTCCCACTCCTCCATGACGATGACATCACGGAGCTGGTGGATGTTAGAGACCTTGCGCTCTTCCACCTTTCATTTGAGGATGCCCCTCAGATGCTCAATAGGGTTTAGGTCTGGAGACATGCTTGGCCAGTCCATCACCTTTACCCTCAGCTTCTTTAGCAAGGCATTGGTAATCTTGGAAGGTGTGTTTGGGGTCGTTATCATGTTGGAATACTGCCCTGCGGCCCAGTCTCCGAAGGGAGGGGCTCATGCTCTGCTTCAGTATGTCACAGTACATGTTGACATTCATGGTTCCCTCAATGAACTGTAGCACCCCAGTGCCGGCAGCACCTATGCAGACCATGACACTTTCACCACCATGCTTGACTGTAGGCAAGACACACTTGTCTTTGTACTCTTCACCTGGTTGCCCACTACACATGCTGGACACCATCTGAACCAAATAAGTTTATCTTGGTCTCCACTGAAGTAATAGCCATAGTTGGGTAAAGATCCATTAAATATCAGCAAAACAATGGCAACAGGACACTTCTCATATGAAAAGAAATCCCATCCAGCACATTACACAGGGGATGGAACGAGGGACTAAGTCCAAGGCTCCTAAAGCAAACATTAGAATAATGGCAATAAGAAGATGCGGACCACGCTAATATGTCTCCCAAACAACATTGTGATAGCAACATAATTCACCAAAAGGTTTAGAGAAAATATATTAAGATACAGTATATGTGATACAGTGGATTTATAATCATGATGTTTTTTTAGGGAATATGATATTATTTTAAAGAGGACTTTACAAGGTTGGTGAAGTGGGTCAGTAAATGGACAAAAGTATAATAATTCTGATGATCATTTAATGTAAATTGTGATAAAGACACAGTTATATTGATTTTATATGGATATGTGGATATGGGGGGAGGGATTAGAATGTTTGTCAGTTTTTATTGCTGTCTCTGCACCCAGTAAGGAGAATCACCCTCTCTTTTGTCCTGTTTACCGTTATCATTGAAAAGTAAAAAGTAAAAGAAACTGCTAAATTTTGGGTTGTCTCCAGAAAAGTAACAGAGGGAAAATCTTCCAATGGGGACACTAGTTCAGGTGATCTGGGAGTCCCCAAGGAATTCCCTTAATTTGCAGAAATTTCCTCTCACTTCCTGTTTGGCTATGGGACAGGAAGTGAAGGGAAATCTCTGTAATAAAACACAGAAGATGAAAAAAAATCTGACAGGGGTCCCTTGTTTCATCCAAAATGAAAAAAAAACATTTTTGCCTATAGTTCCACTTCAAAAAAGTATAAAAGTAAATAGCTCAATTGGTTAGATCCTATATTATAGGAAGTTACTTATCTCTAACTCCTCATTCAGGCCTCCAGGGGCTAGGGTGTCTAGGGTGTGGATCCAGTAAGTCTCTCTTTCTCTCGCAGAGACGTTTAAAATGTTCAGCTATGGGGAGATCCTTCACGATGGCCTCAATCACCCATACTCTCAGCCCCTGGGAGGACTGGTCATTAAAGTTCAGAAAATGTCTGGGAACATTTTGGTTTTTGAAGCCATCTTCCACAAACTGCAGGTGTTCCCCCAATCTTTTCCTAAGGGTGCAGATGGTGCGACTCACATGTATTAGGCCGCATGGGCACGACAAACAATAGATCACAACATCTGATGAACAAGTAATGAAATTTGGTTTAGTAAAACACTTGCCTTTAGATGTCCATGACTGGCATGTTTACTCGTTAGACATAGTGGTTTACGCCATTTAAACATTCCTATAATATTGAAGAAAGTAAGAAGGCACTAACAGTGAAATGGGCAGGGGGGGGGGGGGTTTGATTTTGCTAGGTGCTATCTGGGCTTTTATATTTGTGCTGCCATGGTCAATAGGTTGACTCTATTAGCTTTTTATCGTATTTCTTATTGTACCTTTGCTGTGTACCTATACACCCAAGCCCTCACGATTCTGTTATCCACCTCTTATGTGCATCTCCCATGGCTACCATGGAAATCATCCATGACATTCAATCAGCTAAATATAGTATTCTAGATGAGCTATATACCCTTTTCTCGATGCATTTCTTTTACTCCTCCTATTCAGTCCCCAGGTCCATTTATAGAGAATTGTGTGCCAAATTCTGCAAAAATTTAACGCAGCCAACCACCAATGGAGAGACAAGTTTTTTCTTCACCAGCATCTGACATGTAACACTAGCCCCAGAAGCTTTAGAATAACCAAAACCTGTGCCCTCTTGAACCCTAGCTTGGGTCATGATTGTCTAATGTTAAAGACCTCCTCCAGGCCGAACACCCCCCTGTTCAGTTTGCAGCAGAACTCCCGAACTGGAGGAAAGTTCTAACCCGAACGGCGAACCCCAATGAAGTCTATAGGGGCCAAACAGGAAAAATCAAAAGTGCCCATTTTGAAGGCTTATATAAAAGTATGTGGCCATAAAGGGGTTTGGGAGTCTGGGTATTGCCCTGGGGGACATGTATCACTGCAATTTTTTTTTTTTTTTAAAAACCATAGTTTTTAATTATGCTTAAAGTGCAACAATAAAAATAAAATAAATACTTTAAATATAGTGCCTAGGAAGTCCCCTTAGTCTGCCTATAAAGTAGCACATCTAAAACATGCTGCAGCAAAATTTACATTTCTAAAGAAAAAAACAAGTCAAATCCCATTTAAAATGACTCGCAGTTGCAATTGCCTGTACCCGGCTATTTAAAAAATATAGAAAAAACGCAGTGGGGTTCCCCCCAAGTCCGGGCATGCAGCCTGGCAGGTCAGAAAAGGAGGGGGGGGGGAAGAGCAGGTGGTGTGATTGACAATGGATTTAGATTGAGGGACACTTTCTATTTTTTAATAAAAGATTTGTCAAAAACTTGTCTCTTGTGTATGGTTCGGGGGTGGGGGGGTCGAGGCATTCGCTCGTCCCCCCTCCTTTCCTGACCTGCTGGGCTGCATGTCTGGATAAGGGGCTGGTATAGATTTTGGGGGGACCCCACATTTTTTTTTAAATTTTGGATGAAGGGCCTTGTATTGACTGGGGGGGGGGGCGGGGAACACCACACCATTTTTTTTTTTTGACCCCCACTTATTTTTTTTATTATTCAGCTGTCAGTGGGGAAACCCATTGACAGCTGATGACTCATCAGTTGTTATGGACACCATGGCCAGCTTCCCTGCCCCTCTCCATAACAACCAGCTTACACTGTGCCCTGATTGGCCAAAGTTTGCCCAATCAGGGCGCAGAATGCACTGTGCAGTGCTCATCAGTGCATTGCAGGGTGTTTAGCGGGGCAAACACTATGCAAATTTGGCTCCATCCATCTTCCCATTAACTCTGACCAGCTTCCCTGTCCCTGCTGAAGAAAAAGTTTCACGGTGGGGATGGTGTGTTCAGGGTGATGTGCAGTGTTAGTTTTCTGCCACACATAGCATTCTGCTTTTAGGACAAAAAGTTCAATTTGGGTCTCATCTGACCAGAGCAACTTCTTCCATATGTTTGCTGTGTCCCCCACATGGCTTCTCCCCAACTGCAAACGGGACTTCTTATGGCTTTTTTTCAACAATAGCTTTCTTCTTGCCAATCTTCCATAAAGGTCAGATTTGTTGAGTGCACGACTAATAGTTGTCCTGTGGACAGATTCTCCCACCTGAGCTGTGGATCTCTGAAGCTCCTCCAGAGTTACCATGGGCCTCTTGGCTGCTTCTCTGATAAATGCTCTCCCTGCCCAGCCTGTCAGTTTAGGTGGACGGCCATGTCTTGGTAGGTTTGCAGTTGTGCCATAATCTTTCCATTTTTGGATGATGGATTGAACAGTGCTCTGTGAGATGTTCAAAGCTTGGGATATTTGTTTATAACCTAACCCTACTTTAAACTTCTTCACAACTTTATCACTGACCTGTCTGGTGTGTTCGTGTTCCTTGGTCTTCATGATGCTGTTTGTTCTTTAACAAACCTCTAAGGGCTTCACAAAATAACTTTATACTGAGATTAAATTACAAACAGGTGGACTCTATTTACTAATTAGGTGACTTCTGGAGGCACTAGATTTTAGTTATGGGCATCAGATTAAAGGGGGCTGAATACAAATATATGCCACACTTTTCAAATATTTATTTGTAAAAAAATTTGAAAACCATTTATCATTATTCTTCCACTTCACAATTATATACCACTTTGTGTTGGTCTATCACGTAAAATCCCAATAAAATACATTTATGTTTTTGGTTGTAACATGACAAAATGTGGAAAATTTCAAGAGGTATGAATACTTTTTCAAAGCACTGTATATAGTTACATTTATAATAAATATATACAGTACATTTTTTATTTATTTGGGTAGGACCCTTGGAGTTCATATTACAGTATATAGATTGCCTGAAATTGTAAGTACATTTTTTTAAACTTTTTTTTACTACTATAAGTGCCGGTTCACACTAACGCAGCACGACTTCGGGGGCGACCTGTGAAGTCGCGTGCACCGCGACTTTGGCGTGACTTGCACGGACTTCATATAATGGAAGTCTATGCAAGTCGCTCCAGGTCGCCCCGAAGTAGTACAGGAACATTTTTGTAAGTCGGAGCGACTTGTGTCGCTCCTATTAGCACGGTTCCTGTAGCACACAATGGACCGCGACGGACCGCGACTTGTCAGGCTGACAAGTCGCCTGACAAGTCGCGGTAGTGTGAATGGACACTTAGCACTTATTGTATATCCCCTCAGTATGAGGAATTGAGTGTGGTTACTGTTGCTATAAACATGAATGTTGCTATGGTTTTGAAGGGATGTGACTAATGTGCCCTTCCCCACCAGTGCCCACATATACCCACACAAAGATGGCTCCTAGTTATGCCTGAGGAAAAAGCATGCATGCAGTACCTAGTGAACATCCATCACCAATGTGGGAAAATATCCATTTGTGAAACCACTACCTCTTATGGAAAAAATACAAGCTTACGAGCTATATATGACCCTCTAATTTAAGAACGGTCATCAAAGCTTCGAACCCAGCAGCCCAGCTTCAGGTCATCAAAAGCAGCTCCAGAAGTTCTCCCCAAGGGGAAGGAGGTTAAATGGTTGTTCTCCACCCAGCATCATCCCATAGAAATTAACATAGGGACATAGGAAAAAAACATTCCAATAATGTAAAACCTTTTTATTAGATTTATTAAAAGTTAAAATCATACATTACATCCACAAAGTAATCATAGCGCTATACAATAAAATCCTTGCCGGCCGAATACAAACAAAACAACTGCACTTCTGGGAACACAATGACGTCAGCACGCAGCTCCGCCCTATGTTTTTTATCACATGATGTTGTCTGGGGCGCGGGAGCCATGCTGCACCATCTCTTTTTTTAAGCACTAGCTGTAACCAAGCCTCAATCTGAGTTACAAGATGGTCCCCTGAAATAAGTAACCAAGCCTCGATCTGGGTACTATACAAGTACTCAGTGAAGATACCAAGAATTTGGCACTAAACCCTCTAGTGCAGGGGTCCCCAACCTTCAAGCCGGGGATTGGAACCGGTCTGTGGCCTGTTGTTCAGCAGCCTGTGTCTGTTCTCTCATGTCTCCCAACCAGGGGGCGGGAGTGGCTGCAGATCAGGACAGAGAGCAGGACTCTTATCATAATAGCAATCGGGTAATCTCCTGCTTGTTAATTGGATACGCTTGGCAGCTCTCGCTCTCTGTCCCAATTTGCAGCTGCTCCCACCCCTTCTCTACTAATAAGCTTACATTGGTAGCTGGTCGGAAAACATGAGAGAACAGATACAGGCTTCTAGCTGCCTCTGCCTCTGCCCTGCTGTAGGTAAGACACTGAATGGGAGGGACACTGTGCTTTTAAACAGAAAATGGGAGGCTTGACCTCAGGGAGCACTGTAATGGGGGGGGGGGGCATGACTTCAAGGAGGACTGTGATAGGGGTCATGACTGCAGTGAGGACTAATGGGGGCGTGACTGCAAGGAGGACTGTGATGGAGGGACATGACTGCAGGGAAGATTGTGATGGGAGGTGCATGACTGCAAGAAGGACTGTAATGGGCGGCATGACTGCAGGAAAGACCGTGATGAGGGGCCATGATTACAGGCAGGACTGTGATGGAGGGGGCATGACTGCAAGGAGGACTGTGATGATGGGGGTCCAGAACTGCAGGGAGGACTGTGATAGGGGGGCATGACTGCAAGGAGGAATGTGATGGGGCCATGACTGCAAGAAGGACTGTGAATGGGGGGGCATTGGCTACAAGGGGCACTGTGATGTGGGGGGGGGTGACTACAGGAAGGACTGTGATGGGGGGCCATGACTGCAGAGAGGACTGTGACGGGGGGCCATGACTGGAGGAGGACTGTGATGGGGACCATGACTGCAAGGAAGACTGTGATGGGGATGGGGGGCATGACTGCAAGGAGGACTGTGATGGGGGGGGGGCATGACTGCAGAGAGGACTGTGATGGGGAGCCATGACTGCAAGAAGGACTGTGATGGGGTCTATGAATGCAAGGAGGAATGTGATGGGGGGCCATGACTGCAAAGAGGACTGTGATGGGGGACCCTGACTGCAAGGAGGACTGTGATGGGGGCCATGACTGCAAAGAGGAGTGTGATGGGGGTCCATGACTACGAGGACTGTGATGGGGGTCATGAATGCAAGGAGGACTGTGAATGGGGGGCAATGACTGCAAGGGGTACTGTGATGTGTATGTGTGTGTGTGGGGTGGGGGTGGGAGTGACTGCAAGAGGCACTGTGATGTGGGGGGGGGGGGGTGACTGCAAGGGGCACTGTGATGTGGGGAGGGGCATGACTGCAATGACTGCAAGGGGCACTGTGATGGGGAACATGACTGCTAGAGGCAATGTGATAAAAGGGGGACTGTGCTGTAAAGGGACACTGCAATGTTTACAGTGCAGTCCCCTTTTTATCACAGTGCAGGGGGGGGGGGGTGAGACTCTGGTTCCTGGAAAAAATTGGTTACACCAAAAGGGGTCTCTGGTGCCAAAAAGGTTGGGGACCGCTGCTCTAAATAAGACAATCTTAAAAAGTATAGAACTGCCACAGCATCGCAAGCCATCTAGTGGGCAAAAGCTATTATTACAATTAAGTGCAAAAAATAGACTAATATGCAACTCAAAGTAGAGACAGGTAACACATTACTAATAATTCATCCATCAACTATGCAAACTAAAATCTGTATAAACCAATAAATACAAATTCATATATTTATATACCAAATAAAAAAATAAAATAAAACATGTTAAACCTGATCATCAAATGACAACCTAAATATAGCCTCTAAAATGGCCTCCATCAGAGTTTTAAGGGGATTCCAATACAAGTTACCAATAGGGGGAAGGGAATATGTATTGCCAGTTAAAATAGTTAACACTCATTAAATTCACATGTAAACATGGGAAGAACAGATCCAATGTGGTCTATACCTTATCTTTTAATGTTAGCAAAGATCCAAATGCATGCAATTTGTCCATCAAATTAAGGGGAGGGAACGGACAAAAAAATTGATTAGGAAGTATCAATAAAGGCATTCACATCATGGTCCACTCTAAGACCATGCGGAGTAACACACTTAATACTGTGGATCTGTTTCATCTCCAATTCGAAGATCTCCCTTTTTGTTGAACTTCCTCTCCAATGTGGAGTGAATCTATCTATGCCCAAAAAAATTGTATCTGTAGGGTCCTTATTATGTGTTGTTGCATAATATCTAGAAACTGAGTGGCCTCTAAAGCCCTTCTTAATGTTGCCTATATGCTCAAACAACCTAACATGTAGAGCCCGCTTGGTACTCCACGTACTAGAGGCCGCACAGGCACTGTAACATACAGTATTACATTAGTAGTTGAGCACGTGACAAATGGTTTAATAGGAAAAACGTGGGAGGTGCTGAGTTATATGAAGGAATTCGTCCTCTTATCCCTACTGCCATTGAGGTTAAACCCTGGACATCTCCTACATTGATAGTAGCCAGTTAAATTCTGAAAAAAAAAAATTTTTGTAGTTGGATCAAAAACATTTGGAGCAATCTGATCACGTAGGGACGGGGCCCCCCTATATTCAACTGGGGATCTATCAGATAAAAACGGTCCTAAAACCCTATAGTTTCGTAAAATATGGCAGTGCTTGTGGATCAGTTTCTTTTTTGATTGATGTTGAGTGAAATATGTGGTAGTAAATGACAGAGAAAAAGCATTATTAGTTCTTTCAGTTGTTTTTGGTTTCTCCACTAATAATAAACTCCTGTCCATATTTTGAACAGCGGAGGCTGTACTATCGAGTAACTCAACCAGGTATCCTTTTTCAATGCATTTCTTTGTCAAAATTCCAGCCTGGGCCTTATACTCCTCTATTTTTGCACAATTGCATCTTAGACGCATATATTGGCTCATTGGAACTGACTTGGGCCATGACCAGTGGTGACAGCTGTCAAGAGGAATAAAGGAATTCTTGTTAGTGGTTTTAAAAAAAGTGAATGTGACAAAATGCCCCTCCTCCACCGCAATTCTCAAATCCAAGAAATGTATTTCCTCCATATTGGCCCTTATAGTTAAATTCGACACCCCTATCAATATAATTCAGGGGTTACATGAAGGTTTACAAGCTCTCACTGCTACCATTCCATAGGAGGAGGATGTCATCTATACCTAGCCCTCAAAACCAACTCTGGACATTTGGTGGTCATAGATGACATCCTCCTCCCATTTTGTTATTGAAAAGTTTGCCAGACTTGGGGCATATTTAACCCTCATGGCTACCCTCTTGTTTTAGAGGAAATATTCCCAAACCAAAAATATGTATGCGTTGCCGCAAACTTCAAATACCGGAGTTAGACTTACTGGTAACTCTGTTTCCAGTAGTCTTCCAGGACAGCCCTTGAGAAATGGAGCTCCTCCCTCCAAACAGGAAAAACATTGTCATTTTTCTTTTTAAGGTGGTTCCCTGGTCAGTCATCCATGAAAACCGAAAGACGGATTCTGAAAAACATACAGAACAACAACAACAGTTTGTACATTGGGGTAGGAACGGGCTGTCCTGAAAGACTACTGGAAACAGAGTTACCAGTAAGTTTAACTCCAGTTTTCCCCCTGTCGTCTTCCAGGCCATCCCTTGAGGGACGGGGGGGGGGGGTGTAAAACAACTTGAAGGACTTTCCTCCCAAATGCCTGGTCTTGGCTGGATATCCGGTCCAGATGGTAATGTCACCGAAAGGTAGAGAACTTGGACCATGTCGCCGCCTTGCAAATTTGCTCTGGTGTAGCGCCTGCCTTTTTCGCCCATTTGCCCGCTAAGGCACTCGTAGAGTGTGCCTTAAGATGTTGTAGAGGGGAAAGCTGCCTTTTTTTTTAGCACTCCAGATTTGTTGACTTAATCCACCTAGCTAGGGTGTTCTTGGATGCCTGTTTCCCCTTCTGTTTTCTGGCATAGAGAACGAACAAGGCACCTGAGGACCTGAACTGACTTGTAACCTCCAGGTACCTTAAACACCTTCTAACATCCAGGAGGCTTAGATCTTGCTCCTTACTATTGGAAGGTGAGCTGCAGAAGGACGGCTGCAATATATGCTGAGTTTTGTGGAAGCCCAAAGCCACCTTTGGTATAAATCCCGCATCTGTTTGTAGAGATACTCTGTCATCACAAATTTTCAGAAAAGGCTCTCTTACTCAAAGAGCCTGTAACTCTCCTATTCTGCGGGCCGTAGTTTTAGCCACCAGGAAGACCGTTTTTTACGTTAACAGGCACAGAAATGCATCCTGCAAAGGCTCAAATGGGGACTTGATGATACCCCTGAGCACCACTGACAGATCTCACGTAGGACACTTCCAAGATCTAAGTGGTTTGTTTTTACCCACAGCCCTGAAAAACCTGGAGATCAGAGGATCTTCTTGCAAGGTCCATTCAAGATACACCAACAGGGCTGATATCTGTACCTTTAGGGTACTGATCGCTAGACTTTTATCAGTCCCTTGCTGAAAAAATTCTAGGATCCTTGGTGTGTCCATATTTAGTCTATTGTTTTCCATGCACCAGATATTAAATTTCTTCCACTGTTTTTGGAGATGGCTCTGGTGTTTGGCTTCCTGGTGCTTAGAAGCTAACTATCTGACAGCCCTTTTGACCTCAGGAGGTCCTCTTCAGAAGAGTAGCCAGTCCATCTAGTTGAAACTTTCCCACCTGAGACATGATAAGGGTCCCTGGGAGGAAGGGGCCAGGGCTGGTCGGCTACAAGTAGGAGTAGCTGAGAGAACCCTGCTCTCTTTGGCCAGTATGATGCCATCAGAATTAATGACATCTGCTCCTTCATTAACTTGTTTAGAACTTCGGCCATTAGATGCACTGGTGCCCCCTTGCATGTTCACATATGCCACTGCAGTCAATTTGTCTGATAGAATTAGGACATGGTGTCCCCTCAACTGATCTTAAAAATGAAAGATTGCGCTGGCCACTGCCATGAGCTCCGCCTAATTTGAGGAAGCCTGGGATTTCTTCGGGGTCCATTTCTGCTGGGTTGGCTGATCTGTCAGATGGGCCCCCCAACTCCATCTGCTCGCATCTGTTGTCAGCTTGTGAGAGACTGGAAAGGACCAGGCTAATCCCTGATTTAATTTGTGTGCCCTCTTCACTGCTGATGGAAGAAGAACCATCCTGTCTACGTCCTCAAGACCCAGCTCCTGGAGGAGAAAGGCTTGTAGGGGTCCTAAGTGGAATTTTTCCCCCTGGAGGGCCAAAATGGCCGATGTCATCAGGCCCAGAACTGACATCTTCTCTCAGATTGACACTGGTTGGTTGTTCTGTAAGGAACCTACTCTCCTGACAAGATTCTGGACCTTTTCTTCTGGCAATACTGTCTTGTATTGTAATGGTACCTTAAAAAAAAATATTCTGGGTTGGACAAAGGTTTGACTTGTCCAGATTGAATATTCACCCCAGTTACTTTAGCCATTGCTGGGCTTGAATAAGATCCTTTGCCAGCTGCGCTTCTGTAGGGCCTACGAAGAGGAGGTAACATAGATAAGGAACCACTGTCATGGCTTCCAACCTCAGAGATGCCAGGGCTTCTGCTAACACCATGGTGAGGAGGATAGTCTAAAGGGAGGAGCCCTGCTCTGGAAGTGGTGCTCCTTTCCGTCTATCTCCACTGCCAACCTTAAGTATTTTTGCGAGGTTTTCCGAATGGGGATGTGGAGATAGGCGTCCCTGATGTCAACAGTCGCCATGAACACTTTCAGTTAAAGAATTTTCTTTACTTTGGAGAATCGACTCCATACAGAATCTTTTGTAATGCATCACTTGGTTCAAGGCAAAAAAAGGGATCAGGCGCCCAGGTAATCAATGGTCATGAAACACAAAAAAGGGAGTCTGGACAAACTGCTGCTAATTAACTGCAGGTGATCCCACATCAAAGTAGATAAAAATATATCTTACCTTCCTACCTCAATGGCAAAAGATGATAGCAAACGAGTATGTTTTAAACATCATCGTCAAGGGTAATGCTTTGAAATTTAGCACTGTCCACCCAGAGAGGTTTCTACTGATGAAGCTTTCAAGAGATCCTGAGAAGGCTTAGGCACTTCTTCTTCTTCTAAGATAAATGGTAGACCAGGAGGTCCCTATTCCAATCCCAGAAGGGGCAAAGGTTTCTATTCTCACGTGTTTGTCATCAAGAAACCGTCGGAAGTTTTGTTTAATTCTAAATTTGAAACCCTTTAAATAAGTAAATAAAAATATATCAGCGCAAGTTTGTACTCCCCTCAATAGGTGGATAATGTTATCCTTTCATCTAAAGTGCTAATACATCGCAGTGCCTCATAAATCTTTTTCAACACTCATATCCAAAAACAGTGCAAAACTAAAAATAATAGCTTTTTCAAAAAGCGCTAGTGCAACAAAATCTGTGTGGTGCAATCAAAAGGAATAAAAATATATATCTAATCAATTCATCAAAAAGTGCTAGTGAAAAATATAAATCCCGAAAATTTGGTGTGCGGTGCAATCAGAACAAATAAAAATGTATGTGTATGGAAAAAAGCCTAATCAATTCATCAGTAAATTCATACTATACATGTGAAATTTCAAAAAACCACATACAAATAAAACAATTATTAAGATAATTAAATAATTCAATCTTCCTTAAAGTCCCAAGTGAATATAAAAAGTGCAAAAAAGGGTCTATCACGTGGTACAATATCGTCTGTGAAAAAAAACATGCAAAACACCCAACGTGATCCTTCCACCGTATCCCCCAAACTGACTCACCAGATGGGGCAGCTGGTCAAATTATAAACCAGCAAATGCGGCTTCTTGTATAAAATTTCCAGCAGGTTGATCATTCCCATCTTTGCATACAGGCATTCTCACAGGTAAGGGTAGTAATTTGAAAGAAAAAGGAGAATCCATATAGTGTAATTCCGTAAAACAATCTTCACTTGTTTATTAAAATACAAACATTACACTCACATTTTTCAGTGTCTACCCGACACTGAGGATTAAAAGCATTCGTCCTCCACTCCGGCCGTGTATCAAAGCCATGAGTGTGAGTCAGACCTGTGCGGTGGTGTTCGGCGTCCTGGCCCCGCCCCTACTAGTTTAGTCACTTGACATCCTCACGGAGCGGTAGGACGCCGAACACAACCGCGCCATCTTATAGTGGGGAAAACATCCTCTCTTGCATGTAGAGTTTACATATAAAACAATCATAGGATCCTGGCATTAAAATCAACCTCTCCTTCTCTATTACAATCTAACTTTTATCAACTTTTTACTTATACATTCCAATGTTACAAGCTTCCTATATTTCAACGTCCCATATTACATATAATCTTAGGATATATCTTGTTTATTATTATCTCTAGATAAGTAACTCTACATATATTACATATTAATCTTTCTAGATAAGTAATTCTACAAGATGACCTACAAAAATCTACCCTCTATCAATTTGTGTGTACAATCTATTATTGATATTACTATTTTATACATCACATTTTTCGCTCTTAAAGGGGAAATACTATGAAAAACCCCTTTACTAAAAAATCTCCAAGAAGGGAAAAATTGCATGTTATTATACTGGCTGATGCTATCGCCCTTTAAATTACAAATTTAGTGGATAAAATTACTTTTAAATCTTCCAAAAATATCCACAAAATGTCCATTCTAATTGTCTGTATTATATATCCTATATATTATTCTATTTGAAGGGAAGGTACTAACTCCCCAAACAGAACAATATTCTATTCTATTATAAATCCTATATACTATTCCATTAAAAGAAAAGTGTTAACCACAGCAATACCATTGTTCAATCTAAAATGTATCCCTATAAATCATATAGAAAATGATCAGGGAACCCCATTAATAAATTGAAACATACTCTCAAAAAAATTATTAAGAAGGGCAAAACGGTAGAAATCCCTACAGAGAAAGAAGCCAGATACCTTATACCAAAGGCCCCCCCGGGTCCCCACAATTAATTACTTACAATTAAGATACATAAAAATCCAAACAAACACCAGGGAAGAACTATAGTTAGTGGTATTGACTCTATTTTTTCAAGAGTTGAGGAGTACATTGATCATTTTTTGCAAATCGTTGTTGTGCAGAACGATTCATACTTGAATGATAGTGGGAAAACTCATTAAGCTATTGGATTCAAAACACTTTAACCAAGATTGCCTTTTGACAACGGTGGATGTCAATGCCCTATATACTAGCATCAATCAGACAGATGCAATGAGGGCGGTGAAATGGGCCTTACATAGTAAAACTAAATTAAAGAAAAAACAAATAGAGTTCATATTAGAACTACTTGATTTCACAATGACGAATAATTATTTTTTGGTACGGCAAACAATATTACCAACAGTGCAAAGGAGTGGCTATGGGAGCCAAATATGCTCCCAATGTTGCCAATTTACTTATGGCAAAATAGGCGGAAGAAGAAATCTATGGAAAGTGGCCAGAGATGGCACTTTACAAGCGATACATAGATGATATTGTAGTAGTATGGGAAGGCACACAAGGAAATCTGGATAGTTTTTTTATATGAACTTAATGACAACAGATATGGCCTGAGTTTCACTGGTGAATATGTCAGAGAAAAGATTAATTTCCTAGATCTTGTCCTTTTTAAAATGGAGGGTGTAATAGGCACAACAACAGGAGACCGATCGAAACAGCTATATTCCAACTAACAGCTGCCACCATATGAGATTGATATATAACACACCAAGCAGTAAATCCACTAGAATTAGGAGAAACTGCGAATTAGACGAGGATTATGTTATTCAAATGGACTTGTTAATTGAAAGATTTTTAGAGAAAGGAAATGAACGAAAGACATCAGTTACTCACTAGGAACAATAAAAAAAAAAAAAAAGAATAAGACAGAAATGGGATGCAGTTTTTTTACAGACTATAATTTACAGTCCAAAAAAACTAGAGGGCGCCATTAGAAAGTATTGGCCTATTCTACTACAAGATGACACTTTGAGGAAAATACTTCCCATTCATCCGAAGTTTATCCACAGAAAAAATAAATCTATACGTAGTAGAATTGTTCACACTGTCTTAGATCCTCCTCAACAGATCCAGATGTTTCCAAATATAAAAGGGTTTTTTAGGTGTAATCAATGTAAAGCCTGCTGTACTACTACTAAAAATAAGAAGAAAATCAAGGAATTTTAAGCTATTAATACTAAGAAAAATATAACATAAAATCTTTGATTACTTGTGATACTACTTATGTAGTGTAAGTTTTGGAGTGCCCATGCCGCCTACAGTACGTAGGGAAGACCACAAGAAAACTTAAGGTCCGCATAGGAGAACACTGTAAGAAAGAGATTAGATGACCACAGTGTGTCCAGACATTTCAAATTAAAACATAATAAGGATCCAAGCTTACCTACCTTCTATGGGATAGATAAAGTGAAAGATAATTGGAGAGGGATGGATAAAGCTAAGGAGGTATCCAAGAAGGAAACTCAATGGGTATAGAAAATGGGTACACTACAACCACATGGGTTAAACATAGATATAGACTTGAATTGTTATCTAACAAAATTTAACTTGCAGTTATGATTTATTAATGGGAGGTATAAACGACGGGTGTCGATTTAGGATTGATAGAACAATAATATTATAGATTCCCCTTTTTAGAGCTATTTAAGCAAAACAGTATATGAAGAAATGATTAATAATAGTCTGTTTGAGAATATAGTCTACATCGGATAGTCAAATTGTAGCTGTAGAACAATAGAGCCTATAGTGCCTATACCAAGATGCTTTCCCTTTTGAGATATTTATAATTTACAATATAGGGAATATATAGAGGATATACTTAGGAAGGAAGGATGAAAATGTTCATATATTTGAGGGATACATTTTAGATTGAACAATGGTATTGGTGCTGTTAGCACTTTCCTTTTAATGGACTAGTATATAGGATATATAATAGAATAGAATATTGTTTTGTTTGGGGGGTTATTACCTTCCCTTCAAATAGAATAATATATAGGATATATAATACAGACCATTAAAATTTACATTTTGTGGATATTTTAGGAAGATTTAAAATTCATTTTACCCACTAAATTTATAATATAAAGGACGATAGCATCAGCCAGTATAATAAAATGCAATTGTTCCCTTCTTTTTTTTTTTAGTAAAGGGGTTTTTCATAGTATTTCCCCTTTAAGAGCGAAAAATGTGAAGCATAAAATAGTATTATCAATAATAGATTGTACACACAAATTGATAGAGGGTAGATTTTTGTAGGTCATCTTGCAGAATTAATTATCTAGAGAGATTAATAAGTAATATATGCAGTTACTTATCTAGAGACGATAATAAACAAGATATATCCCTGAAATTATATGTAATATGGGATGTTGTATTATAGGAAGTTTCTAACATTGGAATATATAAGTATGAACTTGGTAAAAGTTTTTCGAATGGGGATGTGGAGATAGGCTTGCCTGAAGTCAATGGTCGCCATAAACACTTTCAGTTAAAGAATTTTCTTTACTTTAGAAAAACGACTCCATACAGAATCTTTTGTAACAAATCCCTTGGTTCAAGGCAAAAAAAAGGATCAGGTGCCCAGGTAATCAATAGTCATAAAACACAAAAAGGGAGTCTGGACAAACTTCTGCTAATTAACTGCAGGTGATCCCACATCAAAAGTAGATAAAAATATATCAGTGCAAGTTTGTACTTCCCTCAACAGGTGGATAATGTTATCCTTTCATCTAAAGTGCTAATTAGGGTTGAGCGGACACCTAGATGTCCGTGTTCGACGGGTTCGGCCGAACTTTAAAAAAAAGTCCGGGTCCGTGTCCCGGACTTTTACCGAACTTTTCCCGGACACCGAACCCCATTGAAGTCAATGGGGACCCGAACTTTAAGGCACTAAAATGGCTCTAAAACACCAATGGAAAGGGCTAGAGTGCTGCAAATGGCAGCAAAACGTAGTTAAGAGCATGGCAAGTGCTCTGCAAACAAATGTGGATAGGGAAATAACTTAAAACAACAAAAAAAAAACAGAAAAATAAAACAATGTTCTTCATCTCTGAAGGACGAGGCCCATAAGGAGTAGGAGGGAGGTTGAGGTGGTGGTGGATGTGGCGGTGTCATAGGCGTGCGCACAGGGTGTGCCTGGTGTACCTGGGCACACCCTAATGCCCAACCTAGGGCACATAGCATTATCGCTCTGTTTGCCAGTGAGGAGATGGGAAAGATCTCCCTCGCACCTGCTCTGCTCTATTTCTCTTTGCCAGCAGGGAGAGTAATGTATCGGGGCCATGTACATGTAGGCAAACACATGCATGTGTATTTCAACTTTGGGGTGCACACCCTAATGCAATAGGCTGCGCACACCTATGGGCGGTGTAGGTGGAAGCGGCGGTGGAGGAGGACCAGGGCCGGATTAAGAGCATCATGGTCTTGGTGCTGAGGATTTTGAAGGGCCTTAAGGGCCGTGCCTTGGCATGCACCCAGAGGAGGAAGGGTGCAGCCATGCATGCCTAATTACACATGGGATGCTGTCTCTGAAGCCCATAAACACATCCATGCATCGGCAACTGTCCCTCCTTGTCCGGCCTTCGCGCTGTGTGGGGAGGTTCTGAGGGTGCTGCCTGGGGAAGCGAGCATAGAAGCCAGACTTCTGTGTTTACAAGTGACAGAAGAGCGGTCACAGTGAATATGGCCAACCCGGGGCCTATATAAAAGGTAGGGGCCTGCATGGAGCTGCAGCTCCAATAGCCCCTACGTTAATCTGGCCCTGAGGAGGAGGACGAGGTAGCCAACACTGCTTCTTTTCACAAATTTTAAATGAGGGTACACCCCAAAAGAGTGAGAAAGAGCAAAAATGGAACAATGGCTGGGTAAGGTCGGTATCCATTGCTATTCTGCACAAGGTACGGAAAAGTCCCGTGGGATCCATGCCTGGTTCATTTTAATGAACGTGAGCTTGTCCACATTGTCTCTGGACAGGCGGCTGCGCTTGTCTGTTATAACACCCCCAGCCGTGCTAAATACCCGTTCAGATAATACACTGGCTGCAGGGCACGCCAGCACCTCCAAGGCGTAAAGGGCAAGCTCAGGCCATGTGCCCAATTTGGAGACCCAGAAGTTAAAGGGGGCAGACCCCTCATTCACTACATGTAGGCGTGTGCACACATACTGCTCCACCATGTTGGTAAAATGCTGCCTCCTGCTAAGACGTTCCATCTGAGCTGCTGGTGCTGCTGTTTGTTGTGGCGTGCTGACAAAGCTTTTCCACATTTCGGCCATGCTAACCCTGCCTTCTGAGGTGCTGGCGGTGCCCTGGTTGAGTTGGCGACCTCCTCCTCCTCCTCCTCTGCCTTGTGCTTCCACTGTGGCCCCGCTGTCAGATGGGAATGCCAGCAGCATCGCGTCTACCAGCGTGCGCTTGTACTCGCGCATCTTGCGATCGCGCTCCAGTGAGTGAATTAAGGACGGTACGTTGTCCTTGTAACGGGGATCCAGCAGCGTGGCCACCCAGTAATCAGCACAAGTTAGAATGTGGGCAACTCGGCGGTCGTTGTGGAGACACTGCAGCATGTAATCGCTCATGTGTGCCAGGCTGCCCAGAGGCGACGAAAGGCTGTCCTCTGTGGGAGGTGTATCGTCCGTGTCCTCTGTATCCCCCCAGCCACGCACCAGTGATGGCCATGAGCTGGCCTGGGTGCCACCCTGCTGTGAACATGGTTCCATCTCCTCCTCCAGCTCCTCCTCCTCCTCATCCTCCTCATCCTCCAGAACTGTGCCCCTGCTGGACAATTGTGTCCCTGGCGTTTGTGTGTGCAGGAACCCACCCTCGGAGCCCCTTGCGAATGACTGCCCTGAAAGCCTTTGAAATGTTACCTCTTCATCCTCCTCCTCCTCCTCCTCATCCTGTGCCACATCCTCTTCCATCATCGCCCGAATTGTTTTTTCAAGGAGGCATAGAAGTGGGATAGTTAAGCTGAGAACGGCGTCATTGCCACTGGCCATGTTGGTGGAGTACTCAAAACAGCGCAACAAGGCACACAGGTCTCGCATGGAGGCCCAGTTATTGGTGGTGAAGTGGTGCTGTTCCGCAGAGCGACTCACGCGTGCATGCTGCAGCTGAAACTCCACTATGGCCTGCTGCTGCTCGCACAGTCTTTCCAGCATGTGCAAGGTGGAGTTCCACCTTGTGGGCACGTCACATATGAGGCGGTGAGCGGGAAGGCCGAAGTTACGCTGCAGCGCTGCCAGGCGAGCAGCAGCAGGGTGAGAACGCCGAAAGTGCGCACAAACGGCCCGCACTTACTGCAGCAGCTCTGACATATCGGGGTCGTTTTTAAGGAACCTCTGCACCACCAAATTCAGCACATGCGCCAGGCAAGGGATGTGCGTCAAACCGGCTAGGCCCAGAGCTGCTATGAGATTTCTCCCGTTATCGCACACCACCAGGCCGGGCTTGAGGCTCGCTGGCAGCAACCACTCATTTGTTTGCTGTTCCATGCTCCTCCACAACTCCTGCGCGGTGTGTGGTTTGTCCCCCAAACAGGCAAGTTGTAAAACTGCCTGCTGTCGTTTACCCCTGGCCGTGCTGAAGTTGGTGGTGAAGGTGTTACGCTGTCCGGATGAGGAGGCGGTAGAGGATGAGGAAGCGGAGTAGGAGGAGTTAGGAACAGGAGGCAAACTGAAGCGCCCTGCAATCCTCGGTGGTGGAAGGACATGCGCCAAATTGCTATCCGCCTCAGGCCCATCCGCCACTGCATTTACCCAGTGTGCCGTTAGGGAGATATAACGCCCCTGACCGTGCTTACTGGTCCACGTATCGGTAGTTAGGTGGACCTTGGCACAGATGGCGTTGCGCAGTGCACACCTGATTTTTTCCCCCACTTGGTTGTGTAGGGAAGGGATGGCTTGCCTGGAAAAGTAGTGGCGGCTGGGCACGACGTACTGTGGGACAGCCACCGACATAAGGTTTTTAAAACTGTGCGTCTCCACCAGACGGAATGACAGCATTTCAAAGGCCAATAATTTTGAAATGCTGGCATTCAGGGCCAGGGATCGCGGGTGGGTAGGGGGGTACTTCCTCTTCCTCTCAAGTGTTTGGGAGATGGAAATCTTAACGCTTCCACGGGACATTGTGGAGATGGTTGTTGGTGACCCAGGTGGTGGTGTTGCTGACAGATCGTCTGTTTGCGGGGTGGCAGGTGCCAGTATCACTACAGATGTGGCTGGAGCGGCCGAGACTGCAGCAGAAGAGGAAGCAGGATGAGCCAGAGACGTTTCTTGGTTTTAAAGGTGTGTACTCCACTGCAGCTCGTGCTTTGCACTTAGATGCCTGATCATGCAGGTTGTGCTCAGGTTGAGAAGGTTTATGCCTCGCTTCAAGCTCTGATTGCACAGGGTGCAAACCACTCGTGTCCTGTCATCAGCACATTTTCTAAAGAACTTCCACGCTAGAGAACTCCCTTGAGCTGACTTTGGTGCGCTCGTTCCCTTGCTGCGTTGGGCAGTAGCGGGCGTAGTGTCTAGGGCACGGCCGCTCCGCTTCTGCACCCTGCTCCCTCTTCTGCTGTGCTGGTGGCTCTGTGCGACCACCGCCTCTTCCTCCAAACTACTCAGGTCACCTGCATGACGTTCATTCCATGTGGGGTCGAGGACCTCATCGTCCTCCACATCATCTTCCACCCAGTCTTCACCCCTGCCCTCCTTGTCGGTCTCCACAATGCTGAACGCCGCAGCAGTTGGCACCTGCGTTTCGTCATCATCGGAGACGTGCTGCGATGATCCTTGCATGTACTCATCTTGAGAAATAAGTGGTTGGGCATCGCTGCACTCAATCTCTTCCACTTCTGGGGCAGGGCTAGGTGGATGGCCCTGGGAAACCCTGCTGACAGAGTCATCAAAAAGAAGAAGAGACTGCTGTATGGCTTGGGGCTCAGACTGCTTGCCTGATTTGCAAGGGGGTGAGGTGAAAGACGGTTGGACATCGGCTGCAGGTGCCAACTGTGACCTTTCTGCAGTAGACTGGGTGGGAGACAATGTGAAGGAACTGGAGGCACTGTCAGCAGCAAACCAATCTACTATCGCCTCCACTTGTTCTGGCCTCATCACTTCTAGGGGCGTATGATGCCCTACCAAATACTGATGCAGGTTCTGTCGCCTACTCACACTTGAGGAAGGTGTTTCACTTGTGCGTGTAGCTGGCACAGATCGACCACGTCCTCTCCTTGCAACAGGAGCTCTAGCAGCAGCACCACCACGACCCAGGCCACGGCCCCTATTTGACGCTCTCCTCATATTTCTGAAATTTAAGATCTTGCCCTAGAAAGGTCTTTATTGAATAGCGGAACAAAAGAACAACAGTATCGCACGGGTGTATCTCACAGTCAAATATGCAAACTATGCCGCAATTTAATGTTTTTTACACCAAAAGGGTGTGTATTGAATAGCGAAATAGGATAAAAAACTGTGTATCTCACACGTACAAACACAGACTAGGCCCGATTAAATTTTTTCCTACCCTAAAGGGAGGATGAGGAAGAGGAGTATGGAACAGGCAGCACCCTCAAATCTTCAGAAGTATGAGATGAACCCCAAAAACTTGGAAAGGTGGATCTCACACGTACCGACACAGACTATTCCGCAATTTAATTGAGCCCCAAAGGTTTTTATTGAATAGCGGAATAGGAAATATGATCAAAAAAAAGTGTATGTTTTTCACACGTACAGAAGCACACTAGGCCCCAATTACTATTGTTTGTACACCTAAAAGGATGGATGAGGAAGAGGAGGAGGAGGAGGATAGAACAGGCAGCACCCTCAAAGCTTCAGAAGTATGAGATGAACCCCAAAAACTTGGAAAGGTGGATCTCACACGTACCGACACAGACTATTCCGCAATTTAATTGAGCCCCAAAGGTTTTTATTGAATAGCGGAATAGGAAATATGATCAAAAAAAAGTGTATGTTTTTCACACGTACAGAAGCACACTAGGCCCCAATTACTATTGTTTGTACACCTAAAAGGATGGATGAGGAAGCGGAGGAGGAGGAGTATAGAACAGGCAGCAATCTCAAAGCTTCAGAAGTATGAGATGAACCCCAAAAACTTGGAAAGGTGGATCTCACACGTACCGACACAGACTATTCCGCAATTTAATTGAGCCCCAAAGGTTTTTATTGAATAGCGGAATTGGAAATATGATCAAAAAAAAGTGTATGTTTTTCACACGTACAGAAGCACACTAGGCCCCAATTACTATTGTTTGTACACCTAAAAGGATGGATGAGGAGGAGCAGGAGGAGGAGGAGTATAGAACAGGCAGCACCCTCAAAGCTTCAGAAGTATGAGATTGTGTTCACTGTACCCCACAAAGATTGTGTTCACTGTACCCCACAAAGATTGTGTTCACTGTACCCCACAAAGGTTTTGTTCACTGCACCCCACAAAGATTGTGTTCACTGCACTCCAAAAGGATTGTCTTCACTGCACCCCACAAAGATTGTGTTCACTGTACCCCACAAAGGTTTTGTTCACTGCACCCCACAAAGATTGTGTTCACTGTACCCCACAAAGGTTTTGTTCATTGCACCCCACAAAGATTGTGTTCACTGTACCCCACAAAGGTTTTGTTCACTGCACCTCACAAAGATTGTGTTCACTGTACCCCACAAAGGTTGTGTTCACTGCACCCCACAAAGGTTTTGTTCACTGCACCCCACAAAGATTGTGTTCACTGCACCCCACAAAGGTTTTGTTCACTGCACCCCACAAAGATTGTGTTCACTGTACCCCACAAAGATTGTGTTCACTGTACCCCACAAAGGTTTTGTTCACTGCACCCCACAAAGATTGTGTTCACTGTACCCCACAAAGGTTGTGTTCACTGCACCCCACAAAGATTGTGTTCACTGTACCCCACAAAGGTTGTGTTCACTGCACCCCACAAAGGTTTTGTTCACTGCACCCCACAAAGGTTTTGTTCACTGTACCCCACAAAGGTTTTGTTCACTGCACCCCACAAAGATTGTGTTCACTGTACCCCACAAAGGTTTTGTTCACTGCACCCCACAAAGATTGTGTTCACTGTACCCCCCAAAGATTTTGTTCACTGCACCCCACAAGGATTGTCTTCACTGCACCCCACAAGGATTGTCTTCACTGCACCCCACAAAGATTGTGTTCACTGTACCCCACAAAGATTTTGTTCACTGCACCCCACAAAGATTGTGTTCACTGTACCCCACAAAGATTTTGTTCACTGCACTCCAAAAGGATTGTCTTCACTGCACCCCACAAAGATTGTCTTCACTGTACCCCATAAAGGTTTTGTTCACTGCACCCCACAAAGATTGTGTTCACTGTACCCCACAAAGGTTTTGTTCACTGCACCCCACAAAGATTGTGTTCACTGTACCCCACAAAGATTGTGTTCACTGTACCCCACAAAGGTTTTGTTCACTGCACCCCACAAGGATTGTCTTCACTGCACCCCACAAGGATTGTCTTCACTGCACCCCACAAAGATTGTGTTCACTGTACCCCACAAAGATTTTGTTCACTGCACCCCACAAAGATTGTGTTCACTGTACCCCACAAAGATTTTGTTCACTGCACTCCAAAAGGATTGTCTTCACTGCACCCCACAAAGATTGTGTTCACTGTACCCCACAAAGGTTTTGTTCACTGCACCCCACAAAGATTGTGTTCACTGTACCCCACAAAGGTTTTGTTCACTGCACCCCACAAAGATTGTGTTCACTGTACCCCACAAAGGTTTTGTTCACTGCACCCCACAAAGATTGTGTTCACTGTACCCCACAATGGTTGTGTTCACTGCACCCCACAAAGGTTTTGTTCACTGCACCCCACAAAGATTGTGTTCACTGCACCCCACAAAGATTGTGTTCACTGTACCCCACAAAGGTTTTGTTCACTGCACCCCACAAAGATTGTGTTCACTGTACCCCACAAAGATTGTGTTCACTGTACCCCACAAAGGTTTTGTTCACTGCACCCCACAAAGATTGTGTTCACTGTACCCCACAAAGGTTGTGTTCACTGCACCCCACAAAGGTTTTGTTCACTGCACCCCACAAAGATTGTGTTCACTGCACCCCACAAAGATTGTGTTCACTGTACCCCACAAAGGTTTTGTTCACTGCACCCCACAAAGATTTTGTTCACTGTACCCCACAAAGATTGTGTTCACTGCACTCCAAAAGGATTGTCTTCACTGCACCCCACAAAGATTGTGTTCACTGTACCCCACGAAGGTTTTGTTCACTGCACCCCACAAAGATTGTGTTCACTGTACCCCACAAAGGTTTTGTTCACTGCACCCCACAAAGATTGTGTTCACTGTACCCCCCAAAGATTTTGTTCACTGCACCCCACAAGGATTGTCTTCACTGCACCCCACAAGGATTGTCTTCACTGCACCCCACAAAGATTGTGTTCACTGCACCCCACAAAGGTTTTGTTCACTGCACCCCACAAAGATTGTGTTCACTGTACCCCCCCAAAGATTTTGTTCACTGCACCCCACAAGGATTGTCTTCTCTGCACCCCACAAAGATTGTGTTCACTGTACCCCCCAAAGATTTTTTTCACTGCACCCCACAAGGATTGTCTTCACTGCACCCCACAAGGATTGTCTTCACTGCACCCCACAAAGATTGTGTTCACTGTACCCCCACAAAGGTTTTGTTCACTGCACCCCACAAAGATTTTGTTCACTGCACTCCAAAAGGATTGTGTTCACTGCACCCCAAAAAGATTGTGTTCACTGCAGCCCACACACAGAAAAATGGATGTGGATCACTGACACCTGCCTATCTCCTATCCCACACCACACAGCAATATCGATTGTAGTTTGTAGAACACAGTTTCCCTAAAATTCAGCAGACTCTGTCCCTAACAGGATTGAGAAGAGATCGTAGATCAGGAGAACTAAGTGCAGACCCCACCCCACACAGCAGTATCGATTGTAGTTTGTAGAACTCTCTGACCCTAAAATTCAGCAGCAGCCTCTCCCTAACAGGATTGAGAAGAGATCGTAGATCAGGATTGAGTGCAGACCCCACCCCCCACACAGCAATATCGATTGTAGTTTGCAGAAGACACTGACCCTATAATTCAGCAGACTCTATCCCTATAATGCCTACAACTCGCCCTGCCTAAACACTCCGACCTGTCCCTCAATTCTATCCGGACACAAATGGTTTTTTCCTGCCTATCTTTCCCTAATCAGCAGCCAGCACGTTGATGTGTGCTCTGTCCCTGATCTAAGCAGCATAATGACGCCGCTGCGGCTGCCTCGAACTTATAAAGACTTGGTCACATGCTTCAGACGGCCAATCACAGCTACTGAGACATTTGCAGGCATGGCTGGGATGGCTTAAGGCACACCAGTTAAATGATTGTTGATTGGCTGTTGAAAGCCCGCCATGAAAAGAGCGTCAAAGCATGCAAAACCCGGAAATAAAACGACCGAACACGGATTTTTACCCGAATATACAGTAAAGTGTCCGTGTTCGTGTTCGGGTAACAAAAATCCAATTATTCGGTACGAACACGAATAATACAGTCCGTGTTCGCTCAACACTAGTGCTAATCCATCGCAGTGCCTCATAAATCTTTTTCAACACTCCTATCCAAAAATGGATATAGTACATACAATTGATGTCAGGCTGACCGACCTATAGTTTCCCAGAATATCCCTCCTCCTTTTTTTGAATATTGGTATCACATTAGCTTTTCTCCAGTCACCTGGTACAGTTTCTGTCAATATACTGTCTGCGAAGATTAGGAACAACGGTCTAGATATAACCTTACTGAGTTTCTTGAGTACTCTCCGGTGCAAGCCATCAGGTCCTGGTGATTTATTAGTGTTAATGTTATCAAGTCTTTTCTTGATTTTGCCCTCTGTTAGCCACTGCGGCAAGTCTTGTGATGATGTGCTAACCATACAGTCCTGGTGTAATGTTCCGGTACCTTTGGTACCCTAAATTACTCTTTTCACAAGTGTATGCGCCCCACCATTCTCTTTTGGAAAGGTGCGCATACACCTTTAAGACTGAAGCTGTCATCACTCAGCGCCGGACTAGATGGCTATTTAAATCGCCGGTTCTCACTCACATGTGTTCGTTCAAACACCCTTACCTGGATGCTAACTTGGCTTGAAGCTTTCGTGCTTGCAAGCATACCTCGCTGACGGATCCTCGCTGCGCTGATCCCTGCATCCCGCTTCCGGATCATCCGCTCCTCCTGAACCAACCTTCGGCTGTATTGCTATTAATGCTAAGTACCCCGCAGGGGAACCCTCTATAAACTTATACTAAGCTTACACTATCTAGCTCTGCATAGTAAAGACTATTTATCACATCTGCATATCTAGATTGCTAGCTCTTAAGACTACTGCTACTTATTCCTGCACTGGGTTGATCTCTCTTGTATGTCCACCTGCTACTCTGTCATCTGCTACCATACATGATTGCTAAACCTACCTGCATCCATCTGCTACTGTCTTACCTTCAAGTGTCTGTCACCTACCACCTCCACTCAACCTGTCTCTTAAATCTTCATCACTGTGTTACTACATACATAAAGTCACTCTAGGAACCAGCTTGTTGAGTGTGTGTATTTACTAGCTGAATTAAGACCTTCCACACATGATGAGTCATTGAGGTTGGGAATGGTATCTCAGCATCTCTCTTACATGACTACTGAAGTGGAATATTTCTGCAGCTGAAAATCCACACCATACATGAAACGCAGGAGCGTTACAGATTGAACGAACCCCCAAATGGATTCAGCAGAAATAACCACTCAGGTGACACAATTAAAACAGCAAGTAACTGCGTTAATACACGCACTTGCTGAATTAAAAGAAGACAATCAGGCTCTGTCGCAGCAGGTAATTAGACTGACACAACTTACCTCTGCTCAGTCCCCTGAACCCAAGATAAATCCCCCTTTGGTATTTACAGGCGATCGCAAAAAATTTCGCGAATTTAAAAACGCATGTGAGTTACTTTTTTTGCTAAAACCTCGTACCTACCTTACTGATCACATTAAGGTTTGTACTATTATTTCTTACCTAACAGGCGATCCTCGAGCCTGGGCAGACTCTCTTTTTGAGAAAAACAACCAGCTTCTCAACTCCTATGCCTTGTTCCTAGCAGAACTCACTAGCCTATATGATGACCCCAATAGGCAGAGTACTGCCGATCTTCAATTAAGATCCTTGAAACAAGGAAGGAGGCCTGTAGAAGACTTTGTCGCGGAATTCAAGAGATGGACCCTTGATTCAGAATGGAATGATGCATCTCTGAAAACCCAATTTAGGCTTGGCCTATCAGAAGCCGTTAAGGACGAGCTCGCCCGAGCGGATCTACCAAAAACCCTGGATGCATTAATACAACTCAGTATTACCATAGATAGAAGACTACGAGAAAGAAAGGCTGAGAAAATGGGAATGCCATTATCCGTTTCCTCTCGGATTCCGGCCGTTAACCCCGTTCCTATGGAGGTAGGAACCATACGCCCACCGTTATCAACTATGGAAAAAGCCAAAAGACGATATGAAAATCTCTGCTTGTACTGTGCATCCCCGGATCACAAGATAAATGTCTGTCCCCTAGTCAACAAAAAGAAGGGTGAGTGTTCACATGTCCTCCTAGGGGGATTGACAACTTCATTCACTAACCCTTACATTTTTGTTTGTTTGACATTACAGTGGGACCAGAACAGGATTACTACTAAGGCCATGATTGACACAGGATCTTGTGGAAATTATATTGATATATGTTTTGCTGCTTCAAATAAAATTCCTATTATTTCTAAACTTAAACCTGTCTCAGTAAGTCTTATTACCGGTGTTCCGTTATCCTCTGGTCCGATCACCGATCAGACACAAGCACTTCTAGTCACTATTAACGAGTCTCATAGGGAGACTACTACCTTCGATTTAATACCTTCACCCCACTTTCCCATTGTGTTGGGACTTCCCTGGTTACACACACACCAACCAACCATAGATTGGAAGAAACGGTCCTTGACCTTCCCTTCTTGTTATTGCGAGGAGACGTGTAACCTCCCGTCTTCCGGGAAGATTCTGTCTATGGTGACAGATGAGATTGCACCACTATGTTATCAGGATCTTTCTGAGGTTTTTCTTGAGAAAAATGCTCAAGCATTACCTCCTCATCGAGACTATGATTGTAGCATTGATCTACTCCCAAATAGCAAATTGCCGTTCGGTCATGTTTATCCTCTTTCACAGGATGAACTTTCCCATCTCAAAACCTATTTGGATGAGAATTTGGAAAAAGGTTTTATTAGACCTTCCACTTCTTCCACAGCAGCAGGACTCTTTTTTGTTCGCAATAAGGACTCAAGTCTCAGACCTATCATCGACTACAGGAAATTGAATGCTATCACAATAAAAGATCGCTATCCTCTACCGCTTATCCCTGAGCTCATTGAGCAGGTGCGTGGAGCTACCTATTTTTCAAAATTGGACCTGAAAGGAGCATACAATCTCATTCGAATCCGTGATGGACACGAGTGGAAGACTGCATTCAGAACCAGATACGGATTGTTCGAATATCTTGTGATGCCATTCGGGCTATGCAACGCCCCTGCAGTTTTCCAACGATTTATAAACGATATTTTTAAAGACTTACTAGATGTCTGTGTTGTGGTATATCTGGACGATATACTTATATATTCACGATCCCTGTCTGAACACATAAGACATGTAAGACTTGTACTATCGAGATTGCTTGCACATAACCTTTATGTGAAACTGAAGAAATGCTTGTTTCATAAAGACGAGGTACTCTTTCTAGGCTACATCATATCCAAAACAGGAATCAAGATGGACATGAGTAAAATATCCTGCATTCAGGATTGGCCTACACCAACCACACGCAAGGCGCTACAGCGATTCCTGGGATTTTCAAATTTCTACAGGAAGTTCATTAAAAACTTTTCTGCTATTGTGAGACCCCTCACACAGCTCACTAGCATAAAAAAACCATTCAAATGGTCAGAAGAAGCCAATAAAGCTTTTCACTTGTTAAAGACAAGGTTTACTTCCGCTCCCATATTACGCCATCCAGACCCATCCCTCCAATACATTCTGAAGGTAGATGCGTCAAACATGGCAGTAGGAGCAATACTCTCCCAACGACCAACCCACACTTCACCACTTCATCCAGTCGCCTTTTTTTCTAAATCCCTAAGCAGTCCCGAGATAAATTACCCCGTGGGTGAAAAGGAACTGCTTGCTATAAAATTGGCTCTGGAGAATTGGCGACATTTACTCAAAGGCACCCAATTACCAATAATTATATACACGGACCATAAAAACCTCCAATATCTTCAGACTAGCAAAACTCTCTCGCACCGACAGGTACGATGGTCACTATTCTTTCTAAGGTTTAACTTCCTAGTGACTTACACACCTGCAGATAAGAACAAAAAGGCGGATGCACTATCACGACTAACTGAAGAAAACTACTTTGAAATCCCTTCCGTTCCTATAATACCTCACAAACGCATTATTGGAGTTGTCCGTTCCTTGAAGGAAGAGGTTTTGCATGGTATAAGTTTGGATTCACCCCCACCACAACTAAATACTGATGCAGAAGGCTTCCTCTACTACAACGACAAACTTTACATACCACCCACCCTACGCACCAAGATCTTGGAATTATCTCATGATGTGCCTATGGCAGGACATATGGGTATGACAAAGACTCTTAATTTGATTTCCCGACAATTCTGGTGGCCTGACATGAAAACATCTATACAAAAATTCGTCTCTTCATGCAATGTCTGTGCCAGGTCCAAAATTGACACTACGAGACCATCCGGTCTACTATGCAGTCTACCAATACCCCAAACTCCATGGGAAGTTTTGTCCTTGGACTTCATCGTAGAATTGCCTCTTTCCAAAGGATTTAATACCATCTTGGTGTCAGTGGACCATCTGACAAAGATGGCACATTTCATTGCTATTCGCAGACTACCTTCGTCCAAACAAACGGCAGAACTCCTGATGAAACATGTCTTTAGATTACATGGTATCCCAAAAACTCTTCTGTCTGACCGTGGATCCCAATTTATTTCTAAGTTCTGGCAAGAACTATGTCACATACTACGGATCGAGCGGAAGCTCACTTCTCCTTACCATCCGCAGACCAACGGACAGACTGAAAGAGTCAACCAATGCATCGAGCAGTATTTACGTTGTTACACTTCTTACCAACAGGATGATTGGGTGGATCTTCTCCCTCTGGCAGAATTTGCCTACAACAACGCAACCCACAGTACAACCAAGCAGAGTCCGTTCTACTTGAACTATGGGTTTCATCCCTCTATTCTTCCACCAGGCATCCTTCCTTCAAACAACCCAGTAGCCTCAGACTATCTTACCCAAATAAAGGATTCTCTGGGTTTATTAAATACTACCATTGCACACGCTCACAGTCAACAAAAGAAGTACTATGATCTTCGCAGAAGACCTTCTCCACAGTACACTATCGGGGACCTCGTTTGGCTCTCAACAAAAAATTTAAGACTGAAGATCCCTAGCAAAAAGCTTGGACCTCTGTTCTTGGGACCTTTCCCAATCAAAAAACTTATTGGAAAAGCTGCAGTACAGCTTACATTGCCAATAGACCTAAAAATCCATCCCATTTTCCATGTGTCGCTACTGAAGCCCCATGTTCCGGACCAAGGAATAAGGCCTAATATTCCACCTCCGCCTCCTGTACAAGTTGAAGGTGGAGAAGAATACGAGATAAAAGAGATTCTGGATTCTCGTATCTACAGAAGAAGACTTCAGTACTTGGTTAGATGGAAGAACTATGGGCCCCAAGACGACACCTGGCTAAACACCTCTGAAATACATGCCCCTAGATTAATCCGCAATTTTCATGCGAGATACCCAGACAAACCAGCTCCAGAGGCCTTCAGGAGCCGGCCTTAAGGGGGGGTATTGTAATGTTCCGGTACCTTTGGTACCCTAAATTACTCTTTTCACAAGTGTATGCGCCCCACCATTCTCTTTTGGAAAGGTGCGCATACACCTTTAAGACTGAAGCTGTCATCACTCAGCGCCGGACTAGATGGCTATTTAAATCGCCGGTTCTCACTCACATGTGTTCGTTCAAACACCCTTACCTGGATGCTAACTTGGCTTGAAGCTTTCGTGCTTGCAAGCATACCTCGCTGACGGAACCTCGCTGCGCTGATCCCTGCATCCCGCTTCCGGATCATCCGCTCCTCCTGAACCAACCTTCGGCTGTATTGCTATTAGTGCTAAGTACCCCGCAGGGGAACCCTCTATAAACTTATACTAAGCTTACACTATCTAGCTCTGCATAGTAAAGACTATTTATCACATCTGCATATCTAGATTGCTAGCTCTTAAGACTACTGCTACTTATTCCTGCACTGGGTTGATCTCTCTTGTATGTCCACCTGCTACTCTGTCATCTGCTACCATACATGATTGCTAAACCTACCTGCATCCATCTGCTACTGTCTTACCTTCAAGTGTCTGTCACCTACCACCTCCACTCAACCTGTCTCTTAAATCTTCATCACTGTGTTACTACATACATAAAGTCACTCTAGGAACCAACTTGTTGAGTGTGTGTATTTACTAGCTGAATTAAGACCTTCCACACATGATGAGTCATTGAGGTTGGGAATGGTATCTCAGCATCTCTCTTACATGACTACTGAAGTGGAATATTTCTGCAGCTGAAAATCCACACCATACATGAAACGCAGGAGCGTTACACCTGGTCAGTTTACCCCTTCTTTTCATGTGTAAAAACTGAGGAGAAGAAAGTATTTAGCAAAGTTGCCTTCTCTGTGTCCTCTGTAACCATCCTCCCAGTCCCATCATTGTTAATTATGTGTGCAACGTGCTCTGACCTCGCTTTTTGCTAATAATCTATTTAACCACTTTACCACTGAGTACCGTAGTACTACTGCGGCAAAGTGGCTCGTTATCGTCTGACGACGTAGACCTACGTCGTCAGACACTCCCCCCTCTCGGCGGCGCGCGCGCGCCGCCGGAGGCTCGCTCCCGCTGTTTTCAGTCACAGCGGGAGTCGGGCCAGGGGAGGAGCAGCGGCGATCGCCGCCGCTCTTCCCCGATTGTCGGGGATCTAGTGTGGAGATCCGCCCGCCTGTGTAAACACAAGCGGGCGGATCTCCTAAGTGACAGGCAGGGTCAGATTGCAGGGTTCAGCATAGCTGAACCCTGGATCTGTCCTTGTGTCACACAGTCACCTCCCCCCCCCCCACACGTCAGTAAGCACCAGGCATACATTAACCCCTCCTTCTCCAATAAAATTAAAACCTTCCCTGCCAGTGTCATTTTTACAGTAACAGTGCATATATATAGCACTGATTACTGCAGTAATGTCACTGGTACCCCCAAAAGTGTCAAAAATGTCAGTCAAGGGTCCTATCTGTCCGCCGCAATGTCGCAGTCCCGCAAAAAAAATCGCAGATCGCCGCCATTACGCGTTAAAAAAAAAAACACCAAAAATGACAGAAATCTTTCCCTTTGTTAGTAAACGCAATAACTTTTGCGCAAACCAATCAAAATACGCTTATTGTGATTTTTTTTACCAAACATAGGTAGCAAAAAACAAATTGGCCAAATTGGCCAAAAATGTAAAAAAAAATAGATTTTTACATATTTTTTGGGGGGAATTTCATATAAAAAAATGTTAAAAATATTGTTATTTTTTCAAAATAAACGCTCTTTTTTTGTTTATAGCGCAAAAAGTAAAAAGTAAAAATCACATAGGTGATCAAATACCATCAAAAGAAAGCTCTGTTTATGGGAAAAAAAGGACGTAAATTTCGTTTGGGTGCGGCGTCGCACGACCGCGCAATTGTCGGTTAAATTCGCACAGCGCCGAATCGCAAAAAGTGGCCCAGACGTAAGACAGCAAAATGCTCTAGTGGTAAAGTGGTTAAAGAATTTCTTAGGGTTTTTTTTTACTCTCCTCTGCTATGTGTCTCTCAAAGTCATTTTAAGCTGGCCTGATTCAGTTTTTACATTTCTTGTTAGATTCCTTGTATTGGTGGAAAGCCGATAATGTCCCCTCCGTTTTATATTTCTTAAAGGCCATTCTTTTCGCTCTAATAAGCAGTTTTACATTACCGTTTAGCCAACTTTTGACAGGGGAGCATCCAGGTTTGTTTTTTTGTTCCAGACTGCTTGAGGGTTGTCATCAATCAGAAACCTCCTTTTGTGACTGGCTGCAAAAAAACTTTTTTTCTCTCAGGGTCTGCCCATTCCTTACGTACCATCACTTGGTGGACTGGGAACTTTTTGGACTTCTTTTTCTGCAGACCCTAATACATCATGTCATGTTTGGAAGGAAGACCCTTATCTTCCTCATTTTCTAAAGTCTCATAAATAGCCCCTAGGAGGTCCTCTATATAATCTAAGGACAACTTAAACGGAGTTCCGGCCTCGGGGGTCAATTTGAGCTAAAAATACCCCAGACAGTCAGGGCTAGTACATTCCATAATGGATAGCCTCTGAACTGTCCCGGGTCGCACTTACCTGTAAGAAGAAATACTTACCTTGAAAATTTCTTCTCCCGCGCTGCCATCTCAGGTGTGGGCAGCTGAAGCCGCAGTGTCCCTCTTCGTGTCCTCTTCCGTGTCCTCTTCGTGACGTCGGTGTCCCACAATGCACTGCACCGGCCCCGCTCGTCACTTCTGGTGCAGGCGCGGCATCCCTGCACAGCTTCTGGGCATGCCCAGAAGCTGTTTAGCAGTGAATACCGTGCCTGCACCGGAAGTAACGAGCGGGGGCCGGTACAGGCGCATTGATTCCTGGGAGCGATGACGTTCAGCTCCCAGGAATCATCGCAAACCGGAAGTGACGGCGCGGGCCGCGGCCGCAGAGGGAGGAAGTGGATGGAAGGTGAGTATATTTTCTTCTATTACAAGGTAAGTGAACAAAAAAAAAATCACCATTATCCATTTCTTTTTCAGGATCCCCTTAGCAAGCGGATGGCCCAATTGATTTTATCGATTTTGAGGCTGGAACTCAGCTTTAAATTTGGGGCCACTTTTTTCCTCCTCTCTACTCTCTTCCTGCTCTGAATCCGAGTTGGCGGGGCTGACGTCACTGGTTGCAAGGCTTACCACCCTGTCCCCCCCACAGTGTTCTGAGACCCTCGATGCTACCAACTTTTGCAAAGCTATAGGAGTAGGATCAGCTGGAGTTTCAATGTCTGCAATCAGCTTCTTGAACTCCTTAAAAGTAGATGTACTTTTTCCTTTACAGTATCAAAAAAGTTAGCGTAAAGGGTAACTGCCTCTTTTCTTAGTAACCGGGCAACACAAGTTTTGTAAAGTTGCTCTGTATACTCCGAAGGCATCTTAATTTCCCACTTGGCACAACACTTTTTGGAAAGGGGCTTTGGTTCTTTAAAGTGTTACTAAACCCAGGACCCTGCATTCACTATATCTGGTCTCCCACGGTACACAGAAAGCGGAAATGCAATTATATATATATTTATTTATAAATAAACTGCTATACACCTTTTCTCATTAGCAGTATATACCAGTCTTGTGACATCTGTCAGTGTCTGGTTAAAGCTTGAAGGAGGAGTTTTTATTCTATTCTGACTGTCCTATGAGGCTGCAGGACCCCTTACCCTCTGTCTGAACAGTGCTGATTGGCCCTGTGCAGATTACATGCACCCTCCCAAGAATAAAAAAACTTACTTGACTAGATTGGTTGTCATGTAGATGAAATATAGGAGATGTGTGGAGCTGATCATTGTGTATACCAGGCTCAACTGATTGAGTGGGTGTGCCTTCCATGGATAACAAGTTTCCTAGTGGGCTGGTACACATATTGTTAGGTAGGCTGGTAAGGGTGGGTTCTGATGTCATATAGTTGTTGTCTATGGGAGGTTCTTCTCCTCTCTAGATCAGTTATTAAAGGAATGAGAAGGTGTCTCTTTTGGGCCTGATGTTTTCTTAGATGTTTGTTTAGGCCTGATGGGGGTCTTGCTATTGTAAAATAGATTAAGACCCCTAAGCAAATTACTGTTGGAATTTTTGTTGAACTGAAGGGGATTGTTTTTATACCTATGTTTAGAGAGTCCTTCCTCCCCCTGCAGTCTTCTGGGACACTGACAGGTCCCAGAAGACTGCATCCACCACTCACAATCTGCAGCGTGACTTGGGCATTGACCCGGCTGTGAAGCCGCAAGCTGTCACACCAGGGTGCCCATAGTGAAGATGCTAGCGCAGGGGAACGAAGACAGCGGGTGAGACCGCCTGGGATGAGCTCACCGCTGGATCCTGGGACAGGTGAGTGGCTTTTTTTTTTAAAAGTCAGCAGCTATACTTTTTGGAGCTGCTGACTTTTGTTTTTACCACAGGTGAAGGCCTCTTGTCCCCTATAGGGAAAAAGAGCCTTGACTGATGGGGGCATGGCCAGGGGGCTTGGCTATAGCAGGAGGCTATGTGGGAGAACAGATTGGATGGATTTTGGGCACGGGGTTGGGCCTGAGCTCAGTTAAATATACCCTACCCAGGGAATTCTGGGTCTTTGAAAAAGAAACGTGGTTGAAGAGCTGCCCAACCCCCCCGCCCACTCTTTGGTCGGTCTGTCACAGCTTTCGTGGCCTTTTTCTGATAAATGTATTGGTGTGAGTCTCGCGCTGTCTGGGGAAAATCTAGTGTACACTTCCTCGATGCTGTGTATACCGATACTGTAAACCATACAGTGTGAAAATATATACTTGGGGGGAGGGGTACCGCGCTTCAGGGAAGTACCGCACCTAGTCTAATAACTTTATCAATGAACATCAACCAAACATGTGTTCAGAAATTGTTACACCACATCCATGTGTCAACTATAAAGTGTAAAATTGTGTTTTTTAAATAAATATATAAAAATAACTAATATCAAATACCAAAATCCCTTCAATTATATAACATATAAAGTGCACTAGTGTTTACAAAGTTGATCTATATAAATGAATATTTATCCTCTTAAAACAAAATACATAAGTGAATGCTTAAAATCACAAGGCTATGCAGGTGACAGTAAAGTGATCAGTGCTGAAATAATGGGTGGGTGAGTTGATTATTTCATCCTAATATTCAGTCCTTATAAAGTGCTAAAAAAGTGTCCAAAACAACACAAATCAATTGTGTTGAAGGGTGTCTGTGATCCTCTTCTTCTCTAGAATTTAACCTCCACCTGACACCGTGAAAACCAGGGGGGTGCTTCTTCTCACTCTTTACCCCTAAGGGTGTGCTACTTGCTTACCTCTATAAATAAGGTAATGCGCCTTATGGTATAAATCTGCTACTCCTCTCCTTCTTTCTTTACGCTCAGGGATGGTGGTCAGCCTATGCTGAAAGGATCGGGATACAGCGTTCTCAGGATGTCCCACGGATCTCAAAATTAAAAGCTTACATAGTGCAGTATTGCCATATTCAAAACCACTTTATTAAAAGAAATGGAAATGCACTTACAAACAGATGTTAAAACAGACGTTTTTGGGCTGTAAATAGGGTTGAGCGGACACCTAGATGTCCGTGTTCGACGGGTTCGGCCGAACTTTAAAAAAAAGTCCGGGTCCGTGTCCCGGACTTTTACCGAACTTTTCCCGGACACCGAACCCCATTGAAGTCAATGGGGACCCGAACTTTAAGGCACTAAAATGGCTCTAAAACACCAATGGAAAGGGCTAGAGTGCTGCAAATGGCAGCAAAACGTAGTTAAGAGCATGGCAAGTGCTCTGCAAACAAATGTGGATAGGGAAATAACTTAAAACAACAAAAAAAAAACAGAAAAATAAAGCAATGTTCTTCATCTCTGAAGGACGAGGCCCATATGGAGTAGGAGGGAGGTTGAGGTGGTGGTGGATGTGGCGGTGTCATAGGCGTGCGCACAGGGTGTGCCTGGTGTACCTGGGCACACCCTAATCACCTAGGGCACATAGCATTATCGCTCTGTTTGCCAGTGAGGAGATGGGAAAGATCTCCCTCGCACCTGCTCTGCTCTATTTCTCTTTGCCAGCAGGGAGAGTAATGTATCGGGGCCATGTACATGTAGGCAAACACATGCATGTGTATTTCAACTTTGGGGTGCACACCCTAATGCAATAGGCTGCGCACACCTATGGGCGGTGTAGGTGGAAGCGGCGGTGGAGGAGGACCAGGGCCGGATTAAGAGCATCATGGTCTTGGTGCTGAGGATTTTGAAGGGCCTTAAGGGCCGTGCCTTAGCATGCACCCAGAGGAGGAAGGGTGCAGCCATGCATGCCTAATTCAACATGGGATGCTGTCTCTGAAGCCCATAAACACATCCATGCATCGGCAACTGTCCCTCCTTGTCCGGCCTTCGCGCTGTGTGGGGAGGTTCTGAGGGTGCTGCCTGGGGAAGCGAGCATAGAAGCCAGACTTCTGTGTTTACAAGTGACAGAAGAGCGGTCACAGTGAATATGGCCAACCCGGGGCCTATATAAAAGGTAGGGGCCTGCATGGAGCTGCAGCTCCAATAGCCCCTACGTTAATCTGGCCCTGAGGAGGAGGACGAGGTAGCCAACACTGCTTCTTTTCACAAATTTTAAATGAGGGTACACCCCAAAAGAGTGAGAAAGAGCAAAAATGGAACAATGGCTGGGTAAGGTCGGTATCCATTGCTATTCTGCACAAGGTACGGAAAAGTCCCGTGGGATCCATGCCTGGTTCATTTTAATGAACGTGAGCTTGTCCACATTGTCTCTGGACAGGCGGCTGCTCTTGTCTGTTATAACACCCCCAGCCGTGCTAAATACCCGTTCAGATAATACACTGGCTGCAGGGCACGCCAGCACCTCCAAGGCGTAAAGGGCAAGCTCAGGCCATGTGCCCAATTTGGAGACCCAGAAGTTGAAGGGGGCAGACCCCTCATTCACTACATGTAGGCGTGTGCACACATACTGCTCCACCATGTTGGTAAAATGCTGCCTCCTGCTAAGACGTTCCATCTGAGCTGCTGGTGCTGCTGTTTGTTGTGGCGTGCTGACAAAGCTTTTCCACATTTCGGCCATGCTAACCCTGCCTTCTGAGGTGCTGGCGGTGCCCTGGTTGAGTTGGCGACCTCCTCCTCCTCTGCCTTGTGCTTCCACTGTGGCCCCGCTGTCAGATGGGAATGCCAGCAGCATCGCGTCTACCAGCGTGCGCTTGTACTCGCGCATCTTGCGATCGCGCTCCAGTGAGTGAATTAAGGACAGTACGTTGTCCTTGTAACGGGGATCCAGCAGCGTGGCCACCCAGTAATCAGCACAAGTTAGAATGTGGGCAACTCGGCGGTCGTTGTGGAGACACTGCAGCATGTAATCGCTCATGTGTGCCAGGCTGCCCAGAGGCGAAGAAAGGCTGTCCTCTGTGGGAGGTGTATCGTCCGTGTCCTCTGTATCCCCCCAGCCATGCACCAGTGATGGCCATGAGCTGGCCTGGGTGCCACCCTGCTGTGAACATGGTTCCATCTCCTCCTCCAGCTCCTCCTCCTCCTCCTCCTCCTCATCCTCCTCATCCTCCAGAACTGTGCCCATGCTGGACAATTGTGTCCCTGGCGTTTGTGTGTGCAGGAACCCACCCTCGGAGCCCCTTGCGAATGACTGCCCTGAAAGCCTTTGAAATGTTACCTCTTCATCCTCCTCCTCCTCATCCTGTGCCACATCCTCTTCCATCATCGCCCGAATTGTTTTTTCAAGGAGGCATAGAAGTGGGATAGTTAAGCTGAGAACGGCGTCATTGCCACTGGCCATGTTGGTGGAGTACTCAAAACAGCGCAACAAGGCACACAGGTCTCGCATGGAGGCCCAGTTATTGGTGGTGAAGTGGTGCTGTTCCGCAGAGCGACTCACGCGTGCGTGCTGCAGCTGAAACTCCACTATGGCCTGCTGCTGCTCGCACAGTCTTTGCAGCATGTGCAAGGTGGAGTTCCACCTTGTGGGCACGTCACATATGAGGCGGTGAGCGGGAAGGCCGAAGTTACGCTGCAGCCCTGCCAGGCGAGCAGCAGCAGGGTGAGAACGCCGAAAGTGCGCACAGACGGCCCGCACTTTCTGCAGCAGCTCTGACATATCGGGGTAGTTTTTAAGGAACCTCTGCACCACCAAATTCAGCACATGCGCCAGGCAAGGGATGTGCGTCAAACCGGCTAGGCCCAGAGCTGCTATGAGATTTCGCCCGTTATCGCACACCACCAGGCCGGGCTTGAGGCTCGCTGGCAGCAACCACTCATTTGTCTGCTGTTCCATGCTCCTCCACAACTCCTGCGCGGTGTGTGGTTTGTCCCCCAAACAGGCAAGTTGTAAAACTGCCTGCTGTCGTTTAGCCCTGGCCGTGCTGAAGTTGGTGGTGAAGGTATTACGCTGTCCGGATGAGGAGGCGGTAGAGGATGAGGTAGCGGAGTAGGATGAGTTAGGAACAGGAGGCAAACTGAAGCGCCCTGCAATCCTCGGTGGTGGAAGGACATGTGCCAAATTGCTATCCGCCTCAGGCCCATCCGCCACTGCATTTACCCAGTGTGCCGTTAGGGAGATATAACGCCCCTGACCGTGCTTAATGGTCCACGTATCGGTAGTTAGGTGGACCTTGGCACAGATGGCGTTGCGCAGTGCACACCTGATTTTTTCCCCCACTTGGTTGGGCAGGGAAGGGATGGCTTGCCTGGAAAAGTAGTGGCGGCTGGGCACGACGTACTGTGGGACAGCCACCGACATAAGCTTTTTAAAACTGGGCGTCTCCACCAGACGGAATGACAGCATTTCAAAGGCCAATAATTGTGAAATGCTGGCATTCAGGGCCAGGGATCGTGGGTGGGTAGGGGGGTACTTCCTCTTCCTCTCAAGTGTTTGGGAGATGGAAAGCTGAACGCTTCCACGGGACATTGTGGAGATGGTTGTTGGTGACCCAGGTGGTGGTGTTGCTGACAGATCGTCTGTTTGCGGGGTGGCAGGTGCCGGTATGACTACAGAGGTGGCTGGAGCGGCCGAGACTGCAGCAGAAGAGGAAGCAGGATGAGCCAGAGACGTTTCTTGGTTTTGAAGGTGTGTACTCCACTGCAGAGTCCTCAAAAAGAATAAGAGACTGCTCTATGGCTTGGGGCTCAGACTGCTTGCCTGATTTGCAAGGGGGTGAGGTGAAAGACGGTTGGACATTGGCTGCAGGTGCCAACTCTGACCTTTCTGCAGTAGACTGGGTGGGAGACAATGTGAAGGAACTGGAGGCACTGTCAGCAGCAAACCAATCTACTATCGCCTCTCTGTGTTCTGGCCTCATCACTTCTAGAGGCGTATGATGCCCTACCAAATACTGATGCAGGTTCTGTCGCCTACTCACACTTGAGGAAGGTGTTTCACTTGTGCGTGTAGCTGGCACAGATCGACCACGTCCTCTCCTTGCAACAGGAGCTCTAGCAGCAGCACCACCACGACCCAGGCCACGGCCCCTATTTGACGCTCTCCTCATATTTCTGAAATTTAAGATCTTGCCCTAGAAAGGTCTTTATTGAATAGCGGAACAAAAGAACAACAGTATCGCACGGGTGTATCTCACAGTCAAATATGCAAACTATGCCGCAATTTAATGTTTTTTACACCAAAAGGGTGTGTATTGAATAGCGGAATAGGATAAAAAACTGTGTATCTCACACGTACAAACACAGACTAGGCCCGATTAAATTTTTTCCTACCCTAAAGGGAGGATGAGGAAGAGGAGTATGGAACAGGCAGCACCCTCAAATCTTCAGAAGTAAGAGATGAACCCCAAAAACTTGGAAAGGTGGATCTCACACGTACCGACACAGACTATTCCGCAATTTAATTGAGCCACAAAGGTTTTTATTGAATAGCGGAATAGGAAATATGATCAAAAAAAAGTGTATGTTTTTCACACGTACAGAAGCACACTAGGCCCCAATTACTATTGTTTGTACACCTAAAAGGATGGATGAGGAGGAGGAGGAGGAGGAGTATAGAACAGGCAGCACCCTCAAAGCTTCAGAAGTATGAGATGAACCCCAAAAACTTGGAAAGGTGGATCTCACACGTACCGACACAGACTATTCCGCAATTTAATTGAGCCCCAAAGGTTTTTATTGAATAGCGGAATAGGAAATATGATAAAAAAAAAGTGTATGTTTTTCACACGTACAGAAGCACACTAGGCCCCAATTACTATTGTTTGTACACCTAAAAGGATGGATGAGGAGGAGGAGGAGGAGGAGTATAGAACAGGCAGCACCCTCAAAGCTTCAGAAGTATGAGATGAACCCCAAAAACTTGGAAAGGTGGATCTCACACGTACCGACACAGACTATTCCGCAATTTAATTGAGCCCCAAAGGTTTTTAATGAATAGCGGAATAGGAAATATGATCAAAAAAAAGTGTATGTTTTTCACACGTACAGAAGCACACTAGGCCCCAATTACTATTGTTTGTACACCTAAAAGGATGGATGAGGAAGAGGAGGAGGAGGAGTATAGAACAGGCAGCACCCTCAAAGCTTCAGAAGTATGAGATGAACCCCAAAAACTTGGAAAGGTGGATCTCACACGTACCGACACAGACTATTCCGCAATTTAATTGAGCCACAAAGGTTTTTATTGAATAGCGGAATAGGAAATATGATCAAAAAAAAGTGTATGTTTTTCACACGTACAGAAGCACACTAGGCCCCAATTACTATTGTTTGTACACCTAAAAGGATGGATGAGGAGGAGGAGGAGAAGGAGTATAGAACAGGCAGCACCCTCAAAGCTTCAGAAGTATGAGATGAACCCCAAAAACTTGGAAAGGTGGATCTCACACGTACCGACACAGACTATTCCGCAATTTAATTGAGCCCCAAAGGTTTTTATTGAATAGCGGAATAGGAAATATGATCAAAAAAAAGTGTATGTTTTTCACACGTACAGAAGCACACTAGGCCCCAATTACTATTGTTTGTACACCTAAAAGGATGGATGAGGAGGAGGAGGAGGAGGAGTATAGAACAGGCAGCACCCTCAAAGCTTCAGTATTATGAGATGAACCCCAAAAACTTGGAAAGGTGGATCTCACACGTACCGACACAGACTATTCCGCAATTTAATTGAGCCCCAAAGGTTTTTATTGAATAGCGGAATAGGAAATATGATCAAAAAAAAGTGTATGTTTTTCACACGTACAGAAGCACACTAGGCCCCAATTACTATTGTTTGTACACCTAAAAGGATGGATGAGGAAGAGGAGGAGGAGGAGTATAGAACAGGCAGCACCCTCAAAGCTTCAGAAGTATGAGATGAACCCCAAAAACTTGGAAAGGTGGATCTCACACGTACCGACACAGACTATTCCGCAATTTAATTGAGCCCCAAAGGTTTTTATTGAATAGCGGAATAGGAAATATGATCAAAAAAAAGTGTATGTTTTTCACACGTACAGAAGCACACTAGGCCCCAATTACTATTGTTTGTACACCTAAAAGGATGGATGAGGAAGAGGAGGAGGAGGAGTATAGAACAGGTAGCACCCTCAAAGCTTCAGAAGTATGAGATGAACCCCAAAAACTTGGAAAGGTGGATCTCACACGTACCAACACAGACTATTCCGCAATTTAATTGAGCCCCAAAGGTTTTTATTGAATAGCGGAATAGGAAATATGATCAAAAAAAGTGTATGTTTTTCACACGTACAGAAGCACACTAGGCCCCAATTACTATTGTTTGTACACCTAAAAGGATGGATGAGGAGGAGGAGGAGGAGGAGGAGTATAGAACAGGCAGCACCCTCAAAGCTTCAGAAGTATGAGATGAACCCCAAAAACTTGGAAAGGTGGATCTCACACGTACCGACACAGACTATTCCGCAATTTAATTGAGCCCCAAAGGTTTTTATTGAATAGCGGAATAGGAAATATGATCAAAAAAAAGTGTATGTTTTTCACACGTACAGAAGCACACTAGGCCCCAATTACTATTGTTTGTACACCTAAAAGGATGGATGAGGAAGAGGAGGAGGAGGAGTATAGAACAGGCAGCACCCTCAAAGCTTCAGAAGTATGAGATGAACCCCAAAAACTTGGAAAGGTGGATCTCACACGTACCGACACAGACTATTCCGCAATTTAATTGAGCCCCAAAGGTTTTTATTGAATAGCGGAATAGGAAATATGATCAAAAAAAAGTGTATGTTTTTCACACGTACAGAAGCACACTAGGCCCCAATTACTATTGTTTGTACACCTAAAAGGATGGATGAGGAAGAGGAGGAGGAGGAGTATAGAACAGGTAGCACCCTCAAAGCTTCAGAAGTATGAGATGAACCCCAAAAACTTGGAAAGGTGGATCTCACACGTACCGACACAGACTATTCCGCAATTTAATTGAGCCCCAAAGGTTTTTATTGAATAGCGGAATAGGAAATATGATCAAAAAAAAGTGTATGTTTTTCACACGTACAGAAGCACACTAGGCCCCAATTACTATTGTTTGTACACCTAAAAGGATGGATGAGGAAGAGGAGGAGGAGGAGTATAGAACAGGCAGCACCCTCAAAGCTTCAGAAGTATGAGATGAACCCCAAAAACTTGGAAAGGTGGATCTCACACGTACCGACACAGACTATTCCGCAATTTAATTGAGCCCCAAAGGTTTTTATTGAATAACGGAATAGGAAATATGATCAAAAAAAGTGTATGTTTTTCACACGTACAGAAGCACACTAGGCCCCAATTACTATTGTTTGTACACCTAAAAGGATGGATGAGGAGGAGGAGGAGGAGGAGTATAGAACAGGCAGCACCCTCAAAGCTTCAGAAGTATGAGATGAACCCCAAAAACTTGGAAAGGTGGATCTCACACGTACCGACACAGACTATTCCGCAATTTAATTGAGCCCCAAAGGTTTTTATTGAATAGCGGAATAGGAAATATGATCAAAAAAAAGTGTATGTTTTTCACACGTACAGAAGCACACTAGGCCCCAATTACTATTGTTTGTACACCTAAAAGGATGGATGAGGAAGAGGAGGAGGAGGAGTATAGAACAGGTAGCACCCTCAAAGCTTCAGAAGTATGAGATGAACCCCAAAAACTTGGAAAGGTGGATCTCACACGTACCGACACAGACTATTCCGCAATTTAATTGAGCCCCAAAGGTTTTTATTGAATAGCGGAATAGGAAATATGATCAAAAAAAAGTGTATGTTTTTCACACGTACAGAAGCACACTAGGCCCCAATTACTATTGTTTGTACACCTAAAAGGATGGATGAGGAAGAGGAGGAGGAGGAGTATAGAACAGGCAGCACCCTCAAAGCTTCAGAAGTATGAGATGAACCCCAAAAACTTGGAAAGGTGGATCTCACACGTACCGACACAGACTATTCCGCAATTTAATTGAGCCCCAAAGGTTTTTATTGAATAGCGGAATAGGAAATATGATCAAAAAAAAGTGTATGTTTTTCACACGTACAGAAGCACACTAGGCCCCAATTACTATTGTTTGTACACCTAAAAGGATGGATGAGGAAGAGGAGGAGTATAGAACAGGCAGCACCCTCAAAGCTTCAGAAGTATGAGATGAACCCCAAAAACTTGGAAAGGTGGATCTCACACGTACCGACACAGACTATTCCGCAATTTAATTGAGCCCCAAAGGTTTTTATTGAATAACGGAATAGGAAATATGATCAAAAAAAGAGTATGTTTTTCACACGTACAGAAGCACACTAGGCCCCAATTACTATTGTTTGTACACCTAAAAGGATGGATGAGGAGGAGGAGTATAGAACAGGCAGCACCCTCAAAGCTTCAGAAGTATGAGATTGTGTTCACTGTACCCCACAAAGATTGTGTTCACTGTACCCCACAAAGATTGTGTTCACTGTACCCCACAAAGGTTTTGTTCACTGCACCCCACAAAGATTGTGTTCACTGTACCCCACAAAGATTGTGTTCACTGCACCCCAAAAGGATTGTCTTCTCTGCACCCCACAAAGATTGAGTTCACTGTACCCCACAAAGGTTTTGTTCACTGTACCCCACAAAGATTGTGTTCACTGCACTCCAAAAGGTTTGTCTTCACTGCACCCCACAAAGATTGTGTTCACTGTACCCCACAAAGGTTTTGTTCACTGCACCCCACAAAGATTGTGTTCACTGTACCCCACAAAGGTTTTGTTCACTGCACCCCACAAAGATTGTGTTCACTGTACCCCCCAAAGATTTTGTTCACTGCACCCCACTAGGATTGTTTGTCTTCACTGCACCCCACAAGGATTGTCTTCACTGCACCCCACAAGGATTGTCTTCACTGCACCCCACAAAGATTGTGTTCACTGTACCCCACAAAGATTGTGTTCACTGCACCCCAAAAGGATTGTCTTCTCTGCACCCCACAAAGATTGAGTTCACTGTACCCCACAAAGGTTTTGTTCACTGTACCCCACAAAGATTGTGTTCACTGCACTTCAAAAGGTTTGTCTTCACTGCACCCCACAAAGATTGTGTTCACTGTACCCCACAAAGGTTTTGTTCACTGCACCCCACAAAGATTGTGTTCACTGTACCCCACAAAGGTTTTGTTCACTGCACCCCACAAAGATTGTGTTCACTGTACCCCCCAAAGATTTTGTTCACTGCACCCCACTAGGATTGTTTGTCTTCACTGCACCCCACAAGGATTGTCTTCACTGCACCCCACAAGGATTGTCTTCACTGCACCCCACAAAGATTGTGTTCACTGCACCCCACAAAGGTTTTGTTCACTGCACCCCACAAAGATTGTGTTCACTGCACCCCACAAAGATTGTGTTCACTGCACCCCAAAAAGATTGTCTTCTCTGCACCCCACAAAGATTGTGTTCACTGTACCCCACAAAGGTTTTGTTCACTGCACCCCATAAAGATTGTGTTCACTGTACCCCACAAAGGTTTTGTTCACTGCACCCCACAAAGATTGTGTTCACTGTACCCCACAAAGATTGTGTTCACTGTACCCCACAAAGGTTTTGTTCACTGCACCCCACAAAGATTGTGTTCACTGTACCCCACAAAGGTTGTGTTCACTGCACCCCACAAAGATTGTGTTCACTGCACCCCACAAAGGTTTTGTTCACTGCACCCCACAAAGGTTTTGTTCACTGCACCCCACAAAGATTGTGTTCACTGTACCCCACAAAGATTGTGTTCACTGCACTCCAAAAGGATTGTCTTCACTGCACCCCACAAAGATTGTGTTCACTGTACCCCACAAAGGTTTTGTTCACTGCACCCCACAAAGATTGTGTTCACTGTACCCCCCAAAGATTTTGTTCACTGCACCCCACAAGGATTGTCTTCACTGCACCCCACAAGGATTGTCTTCACTGCACCCCACAAAGATTGTGTTCACTGTACCCCACAAAGATTGTGTTCACTGCACTCCAAAAGGATTGTCTTCACTGCACCCCACAAAGATTGTGTTCACTGCACCCCACAAAGATTGTGTTCACTGTACCCCCTAAAGATTTTGTTCACTGCACCCCACAAGGATTGTCTTCACTGCACCCCACAAGGATTGTCTTCACTGCACCCCACAAGGATTGTCTTCACTGCACCCCACAAAGATTGTGTTCACTGTACCCCAAAAAGATTTTGTTCACTGCACCCCACAAAGATTGTGTTCACTGTACCCCACAAAGATTGTGTTCACTGTACCCCACAAAGGTTTTGTTCACTGCACCCCACAAAGATTGTGTTCACTGTACCCCACAAAGGTTGTGTTCACTGCACCCCACAAAGGTTTTGTTCACTGCACCCCACAAAGATTGTGTTCACTGTACCCCACAAAGGTTTTGTTCACTGCACCCCACAAAGATTGTGTTCACTGTACCCCACAAAGGTTTTGTTCACTGCACCCCACAAAGGTTTTGTTCACTGCACCCCACAAAGATTGTGTTCACTGTACCCCCCAAAGATTTTGTTCACTGCACCCCACAAGGATTGTCTTCACTGCACCCCACAAGGATTGTCTTCACTGCACCCCACAAAGATTGTGTTCACTGTACCCCACAAAGGTTTTGTTCACTGCACCCCACAAAGATTGTGTTCACTGTACCCCACAAAGGTTTTGTTCACTGCACCCCACAAATATTGTGTTCACTGTACCCCACAAAGGTTTTGTTCACTGCACCCCACAAAGATTGTGTTCACTGTACCCCACAAAGATTGTGTTCACTGTACCCCACAAAGGTTTTGTTCACTGCACCCCACAAAGATTGTGTTCACTGTACCCCACAAAGGTTGTGTTCACTGCACCCCACAAAGGTTTTGTTCACTGCACCCCACAAAGATTGTGTTCACTGCACCCCACAAAGATTGTGTTCACTGTACCCCACAAAGGTTTTGTTCAGTGCACCCCACAAAGATTGTGTTCACTGTACCCCACAAAGATTGTGTTCACTGCACTCCAAAAGGATTGTCTTCACTGCACCCCACAAAGATTGTGTTCACTGTACCCCACAAAGGTTTTGTTCACTGCACCCCACAAAGATTGTGTTCACTGTACCCCACAAAGATTGTGTTCACTGTACCCCCCAAAGATTTTGTTCACTGCACCCCACAAGGATTGTCTTCACTGCACCCCACAAAGATTGTGTTCACTGTACCCCACAAAGATTTTGTTCACTGCACCCCACAAGGATTGTCTTCTCTGCACCCCACAAAGATTGTGTTCACTGTACCCCCACAAAGGTTTTGTTCACTGCACCCCACAAAGATTTTGTTCACTGCACTCCAAAAGGATTGTGTTCACTGCACCCCAAAAAGATTGTGTTTACTGCAGCCCACACACAGAAAAATGGATGTGGATCACTGACACCTGCCTATCTCCTATCCCACACCACACAGCAATATCGATTGTAGTTTGTAGAACACACTTTCCCTAAAATTCAGCAGACTCTGTCCCTAACAGGATTAAGAAGAGATCGTAGATCAGGAGAACTAAGTGCAGACCCCACCCCACACAGCAATATCGATTGTAGTTTGTAGAACACACTGACCCTATAATTCAGCAGACTCTATCCCTAAAATGCCTACAACTCGCCCTGCCTAAACACTCCGACCTGTCCCTCAATTCTATCCGGACACAAATGGTTTTTTCCTGCCTATCTTTCCCTAATCAGCAGCCAGCACGTTGATGTGTGCTCTGTCCCTGATCTAAGCAGCATAATGACGCCGCTGCGGCTGCCTCGAACTTATAAAGACTTGGTCACATGCTTCAGACGGCCAATCACAGCTACTGAGACATTTGCAGGCATGGCTGGGATGGCTTAAGGCACACCAGTTAAACGATTGTTGATTGGCTGTTGAAAGCCCGCCATGAAAAGAGCGCCAAAGCATGCAAAACCCAGAAATAAAACGACCGAACACGGATTTTTACCCGAATATACAGTAAAGTGTCCGTGTTCGTGTTCGGGTAACAAAAATCCAATTATTCGGTACGAACACGAATAATACAGTCCGTGTTCGCTCAACACTAGCTGTAAACAGGTTATTGCGGTCTTCACTTCCGCATTCGAACGTCACTTCCGGTCAAACGGCCCTACGCGTTACGCCACTTCCGTTCACGTGGCTTCTTCAGGGAATTAATTTGTTAATGACTAAGAGTGCTCACAGTACAACTGTGACTGGCTCTGGTCTAAATGTGTACTTGTTTGGTTTTCCAACTTAATCATTTGTAAGTGTGGTTTTGTATGGGGAAGGGGCAAGGGGTATTGGTTATTATGGTAACATGGTTCTCCGGACCTATGCACCTCAGCAGTCATGGCTTTAATTCAGTGTCTGACCTTCCTGTTGAGGCTATTAGGAAAAAAAAAACCTCTCAACCTATCAATACTCTCCCCACAACCTCACTGGATATGAGTTTTTGTGATAACATTGGGACTTTTATTCCTAATCCACCACGAGGTCCTCTTCTAACAAGCTCCCAAAAAAGAAAGCACACAGGAGAGGCTGTAGAGGAGATAAAATTGCGCTGACTGTGAAGATCTTTAATTTGTCTTCCTACACTCTCTTCATGAAAAAACCAACATTGTTGAGTCGAGGCTTCAACTTTGCTCCTTCCAATAAACCTACCCCCTAACTTCTGCTCAAAAACTTGAACAGATGTATTAAGATTTAAGAACCTTACTCTCAAAAGGTTTTACCAGATCAAAATGGCAGAAGACAATATTTCTAATTTAACTGATTGTTTAAATGAACGGATAGCATCCACTTTACGCTCTATAGAATTTGAAGGTGAGATGATAGAACAATTATATAATGAAATAAATAGGCCTGGAACTAGATGGGCAGCATGGGCGGAAGGTCGGACATGACTGGGTTGGCAGGACAGCATGGGAGCATCGTAGGGTAATGAGAATTTGGTCTAACCACTTTAGGACCGCTCACTGTGCTGCTACTGCGGCACAGTGGCAGCCCTGGGTCCAGCGACGTAGACGTACGTCGCTGGACACCTAGCAGTCTTGGCGCTGCGCTCGCACCGCCGGAGGCTCGCACCGCTGGAGGCTCGCTCCCGCTGTGTTTAGACATAGCAGGAGTCGGGCTGGAGGAGGAGAGGCGGCGATTGCATTCTCTCTTTCCCGATCATTGGGGAAAGTGTGAGAAGAGCCGCCCCCTTGTGTAAACAAAGCAGGCAGATCTTCTCTGTGACAGACAGGGAGAGATCACAGGATTCAGCATAGCTGAACCTGCGATCTCTGTCTCTGTCACAGAATCCCCCCCCCCACACACGTCAGTAAGCATGAGGCATACATTTAACCCCTTGATCACCAACAGTGTTAATCCCTTCCCTGCCAGTGTCATCATTACAGTAACAGTGCATATTTTTAGCACTGATTACTGTAGTAATGTCACTGGTCCCCCCAAAAGTGTCAAAAATGTCAGTTAGGGGTCCGATCTGTCTGCCGCAATGTCACAGTCCCGCAAAAAATCACAGATCACAGCCATTACTAGTAAAAAAAAAAACCAATGAAAATGATAAATCTTTCCCGTAGTTAGTAAAAGCGATAACTTTTGCGCAAACCAATCAAAATACGCTTATTCCGATTTTTTTTACCAAAAATATGTAGCAGAAAAAAATTGGCCTAAAATGTTAAAAAATGCTGATTTTTACATATTTTTTTGGGCAATGTTATATATCAGAATGTGAAAAATATTGTTTTTTTTTTCAAAATTGTCGCTCTTTTTTTCAAAAATTAAAAATCGCAACGGTTGATCAAATACCACCAAAAGAATGCTCTATTTGTGGGGAAAAAAGGACGTAAATTGAATTTGGGTACAGAGTTGCACGACCGCGCATATTTTTCACAAAATTCGTACTTTTTTTTATTAAGATCACAAAAAATAAAAAGCACAGAGGTGATCAAATACCAGCAAAAGAAAGCTCTGTTTGTGTGAAAAAGGGATGTAAATTTCGTTTGGGTACAGCATTGCATGACCGCGCAATTGCCAGTTAAAGTCACGCAGTGCCAAGTTGAAAAAAGTGGCCTGGTCATTGAGCAGCAACATCTTCCGGTCTTAAAGTGGTTAAACAAGGGTTCTAGCTGATTGGAGAAAGTAAGGGTGGGGCAGGGTGAGGCAAGGTGGAGTCATTAGTGGAATAAAGGGGTGGTACTAGTTCCCAAGAAGTTAATTGCAGCCAGTACAGCATGGAACAAACTTCTCCCGCCCACCCTCCCATGATAATTTGCTCTTGTGTTTCGGTGGTTTGCGGTCTGTAGTTGCCCTTAAATTTGGTATTGTTACTCAAGGGGTTCCCCAAGAAGGGGATGGATTGGGGGGCTATTATTGTTCAGGGGATTGCCATTTTTCCAGGAATTTGTCATAACAGTTAGCAGGGGTCTCAGGGTCTTGGAAGGCTGTGACGGTTTAAAAGTTTGGAGAAGCAGGGATGGGGTCCATCTCAGGTATGGGTGTACCTACCCTGGTTAAAATTTAAAGCAGTAATGGTTAAGAGTCATTTGGCTGTATCGAGGGTATCTTAATAGTAATAGTCCTCGAGCTGGTGTCGTTGCGGCTCAGGGCCTGGAAGTCTATTTTGATGGTAGATACAGCCAGTTGCTTAATCCAAGTTGCCTTCCAAGACCCTAGACGTTGACGAGGTTAGTTACTGTACTGAATTTGGGTCATTACTGTTCAGATAATTTAAAAGAAGAATATTATGTATTATATAATAAAGTTGTATTTTATGGTTTAATAAAATGGTTGCTATGGCCTTTCAAATCCAAAAGAATACTGTTGTCATCTGTTTATGGGTTTGCAAGGGAAGGTTGGGTTTTGAGGTAAAGCAGCCGTAATATCTGCAATACAAATTGCATGAGGAGAGAAACTCTGTCTATGAAATTCTGGCACTGTCCCCTCAATTATGTAAGAATTAGGTAAATATAACCAGGTATGGTGGGAAAATGAAAGGGGAGGGGGGATAAGGGGAAAGGGGAAGGAAAAAAGGATATGTGAGCCAATCCTGGATATGGGAATTTTAAATGTGCCCAAACATAAGCAGCAAAATAGGTTAAAAGGAATTAATCTATATTTATTGGAAATACAAAAAGATTTGTATAAAAGGGATGCAGTCATAAAAGTATAACAATACATTTATAGAATGTGTCATATGATCTAATAATGGACCATATGATCAAGTATTGGATGTACGCGTTTCGCTCACATTCTTTGTTAACCTTTATTAATGAAACAGTATCCTTAGATTAAAATCATTCAACAAGTGTCATAGAAGAATAATAAGATCTGGAGATCTTTACTTAGATTGGAAAACCAAATTTCATAACAAAATAATCGTATATTAGGGGCCAAGCCAAAAAGATAATATGAAGAAAAGGGAAAAAGGACAGAGATAAAGGGGGGTATAACCAACATGGAAGCCCCCGATCCGATAGTGCCAAAATGGACCAATCCAATAGGAATATCAGGCCATGGAGGCCACAATAATATCATATGCCGATCTAGCAGATATCCTAGTGGAGAGTGTGACACCCAATATTACATGCTCCACTGGGATATCTGCTAGGTCTGCATATGATATTATTGTGGCCTCCACGGTTGCATTGCATGCATGTATAACATGCATTGTTATACTTTTATGACTGTATCCCTTTTATACAAATCTTTTTGTATTTTCAATGAATATGGATAAATTCCTTTTAACCTATTTTGCTGCTTGTGTTTGGACACATTTAAAATCCCCATATCCAGGATTGGCTCACATATCCTTTATTTTCTTCCCCTTTATCCTTATCCCCCTCCCCTTCCATTTTCCCACCATACCTGGTTACATTTATTTCATTCTTACAATATCTGCACTACCTCAGGAAAGCTCTGATTGCAATCTCAGTCTGTACACCCAGCACTTTACCACTTCTCCCCCAATAATGCATTCGTCACTCAGGCCCAAATCTGTATTCTACCCCTATCGCGCCAAGGGCCTATATTTAGAAACCTTTTACAAGGTAGTATACAATGACTTTTTTCAACTTTGTCACAAACCTATTCCAAAATATACCACTCTGAGTCACCTTACCTAAAAGGAAACAAAAAGGCACTTCAAAACCTCATGAATAACAACAATGTCATTGTTAAAACTGCCGACAAGGGTGGGGGGCATTGTTATTCAAGGCAGAAAAAAATAATTATCTGACTAAGGCCTACAGATTGCTTTCTGACACTTTTACTCATGTCAAATTGAAAAAACACTCCTTACCCAAATATAAAACTTAGCAACACGAGCTCTAGATAGTGGTATTATTAATAAATATGAGGCCTTTTTCCTTAGTAGGGAGATCCATCGAACTCCTACTCTTTTTTAACTTAACTTTTTATGGGAATATGTACTTCACTATGGGAGTTTTTTTCTTTCTTTGTTTTTTCCATTGATCTGAACGCTACCTGAGGCATTGATTAGAGAGTGAGTCTCATTTACACTTGGAGGATTGCTGCAGTAATATATATCCAGGCGTCTGGGACAGCTTTGGTTGACCTTACCATTTTGTAGAGAAAAAAAGATTGGCCTCACACTGTGGATAGCATCCATAAAAGTTTTTTGATCCCATAACATGGGACAAACTGCACTAGGATAATCAATACAGTTAACGCGTTTCACATGAGGAGTGTATAAACATAACTGCGAAGGAGTCAAGAGCAATTTCATATATACCATCTGTGAAAAACATCACACCTGTGTAAGTTAGTGCCCTTGACCCCCTCATGGGGTTAAAAAAAAAAAAAACTGGGAGATTTGGATTTACCTAAGGTGGGGGCTCTTCTCAAAACAATGTTATTGCCATCTTTGAGAACTTCAGCACACGGTGGGCTTCAGACAAGTTGGCTAGATATTGATTTACAATACCTCTGATAGCATTGAATTTCAGGCTAAAGGGTGTGGATAGAGTTAATTGTTGTTTGTTAGATCTTGTCCTTCCCCTGTCCATGTTACCCTTAAACAACTGTGTCCTATGCTTGGAATTAGCAATACAATAAGCCCTATCGAGCATCCATTTGGGGTAACCTCTCTGCATAAACCCCTGATAGAGGGCAGTAGGTTCCCTCTTATAGTCACTTTGATCACTACAAATGTGGCATATTCGTAAGAGTTAACTAACTGAGATGCCTTTTATTGTGTGCTTGGAATGTCCCGATTGTGCTTACAATAGGGAATTACCAAAGATGCTTTTTTTATATATACAAACTGGTTGTTATTTTGCCTCTACCCCCTGTAAGACATACAGCCAAAAAGGAAATCTCTTGTTCGTGTGATTTGCCAGTAAACTGCAAGTTTTTGTTGTTGTTATCATTAAGGTATTGCAAGATGTCTCCAAATCACCCAAATTCTTGACAACAAAAATAAGGTAATCGATGTAGCGAAAAAATATTTATATATAGGACCTAAAGGGGTTCTCCTTAACATTGATGCAGGAGCGCTCCCACCAACCCATGTAAAGGTTGGCAGTTGAGGGTGAAAGTTTCACCCCCATGGCTGCACCACATCTCTGGGGATAGAAATCATTACTAAAGACAAAAAAATTGTACGTCGGGAGATATTTGAGGACATCTAGAGTATATAAATGATGTTCAATAGGGAATTGAGTGTAATGTTCAAGGTAAAATGAAATGGCTTCAATGGCAAGACTGAGGTATAGATGAGTATAGGCTCGCTACATCGCAGATGGTAAACATGGAATTGACAGGTCATTCTCAGTGCGCATGCTCAGAAACACGTTACGTTGTCTGGCGACATGATCACGTTACGTTGTCTGGTGACATGATCACGCCTGGCGCTGCATTCCACCAGCACTCCAGCCCCTCCTTCGAGCTCCCCTCCACCCATGGCCGGCTTCCGGGATTCAAACGCGGGTGGTGGCCCACCCCTATTCACTGGAGATGGACTTTGATATGTCTGTTTTTTTATCCTGACAAATGTGAGTTGCTAATAACACTTTCTCTATAATATATAATTAAGAGTCTGCACTTAGAGGCAATTCTGTGTTCTCTCTTTTTACTGGTTTCTTTAGTGCACATCGTTTGTGAGTATACTTTTGTCGAAAACATTACTTAGTTTTTTTTCCCTTGATTGAAGAGCGAATCTCAGCTACTCTTGGAGGATTGCTGAAGTAATATACCCACAGGTGTCTGGGACAGCTTTGGTTGACCTTACCATTGTGTGGAGAAAATGAAGACTGGCCGCACACTGTGGATAACATCCATAAAAGTCCTTTATTCCAAAACACAGGACAACCAGCACTAGGATATGCGATACAGTTAACAGGTTTCACACAAGGAGTGCTTAATCATACCTGCGAAGGGGTCGAGAGCAATCTCATATATTTCATCGGTGAAACCATAACACCTGTGTGAGTTAGTGCCCATAGCTAGAGTTGAGCGGACACCTGGATGTCCGTGTTCGGCGGGTTCGGCCGAACTTGATTTTTTTCCATTGATTGGAGAGCGAATCTCAGCTACTCTTGGAGGATTGCTGAAGTAATATACCCACAGGTGTCTGGGACAGCTTTGGTTGACCTAACCATTGTGTGGAGAAAATGAAGACTGGCCGCACACTGTGGATAACATCCATAAAAGTCCTTTATTCCAAAACACAGGACAACCAGCACTAGGATATGCGATACAGTTAACAGGTTTCACACAAGGAGTGCTTAATCATACCTGCAAAGTGGTCAAGAGCAATCTCATATATTTCATGGGTGAAACCATAACACCTGTGTGAGTTAGTGCCCATAACTAGAGTTGAGCGGACACCTGGATGTCCGTGTTCGGCCGAACTTGAAAAAAAAGTCCGGGTCCGTGTCCCGGACTTTTTCCAAACTTTACCCGGACACCGAACCCCATTGAAGTCAATGGGGAACTGAACTTTCAGGCACTAAAATGGCTCTAAAACACTAATGGAAAGGGCTAGAGTGCTGCAAATGGCAGCAAAACGTAGTTAAGAGCATGGCAAGTGCTCTGCAAACAAATGTGGATAGGGGGATAACTTAAAACAACAAAAAAAAAACTGAAAAATAAAACAATTTTCTTCATCTGTGAAGGACGAGGCCCATATGGAGTAGGAGGGAGGTTGAGGTGGTGGTGGTGGATGTGGCGGTGTAGGTGGAAGCGGTGGTGGAGGAGGACGAGGTAGCCAACACTGCTTTTTTTCAGTCATTTTAAATGAGGGTACACCCCAAAAGAGTGAGAAAGATCAAAAATATAACAATGGCTGGGTAAGGTCGGTATCCATCTCTATTCTGCACAAGGTACGGAAAAGTCCTGTGGGATCCATGCCTGGTTCATTTTAATGAACGTGAGCTTGTCCACATTGTCTCTGGACAGGCAGCTGCGCTTGTCTGTGATAACGCCCCCAGCCGTGCTAAATACACGTTCAGATAATACACTGGCTGCAGGGCATGCCAGCACCTCCAAGGCGTAAAGGGAAAAGCTCAGGCCATGTGCCCAATTTGGAGACCCGTCATTCACTACATGTAGGCATGTGCACACATACTGCTCCACCATGTTGGTGAAATGCTGCCTCCTGCTAAGACGTTCCATATGAGCTGCTGGTGCTGCTGTTTGTTGTGGCGTGCTGACAAAGCTTTTCCACATTTCGGCCATGCTAACCCTGCCTTCTGAGGTGCTGGAGGTGCCCTGGTTGCGTTGGCGACCTCTTCCTCTTCCTCCTCTGCCTTGGCCTTGTGCTTCCACTGTAGCCCCGCTGTCAGGTGGGAATGCCAGCAGCATTGCGTCTACCAGTGTGCGCTTGTACTCGCGCATCTTGCGATCACGCTCCAGTGAGTGAATTAAGGGCGGTACGTTGTCCTTGTAACGGGGATCCAGCAGCGTGGCCACCCAGTAATCAGCACAAGTTAGAATGTGGGCAACTCGGCGGTCGTTGTGGAGACACTGCAACATGTAATCGCTCATGTGTGCCAGGCTGCCCAGAGGCAACGAAAGGCTGTCCTCTGTGGGAGGTGTATCGTCTGTGTCCTCTGTATCCCCCCCAGCCACGCACCAGTGATGACCATGAGCTGGCCTGGGTGCCACCCTGCTGTGAACATGGTTCCATCTCCTCCTCCTCATCCTCCTCATCCTCCAGAACTGTGCCCCTGCTGGACAATTGTGTCCCTGGCGTTTGTGTGTGCAGGAACCCACCCTCTGAGCCACTTGTGAATGACTGCCCTGAAAGCCTTGGAAATGTTACCTCTTCATCCTCCTCCTCCTCCTCCTCATCCTGTGCCACATCCTCTTCCATCATCGCCCGAATCATTTTTTGAAGGAGGCATGAAAGTGGGATAGTTAAGCTGACAACGGCGTTATCGGCACTGGCCATGTTGGTGGAGTACTCAAAACAGCGCAACAAGGCACACAGGTCTCGCATGGAGGCTCAGTTATTGGTGGTGAAGTGGTGCTGTTCCGCAGAGCGACTCACGCGTGCGTGCTGCAGCTGAAACTCCACTATGGCCTGCTGCTGCTCGCACAGTCTTTCCAGCATGTGCAAGGTGGAGTTCCACCTTGTGGGCACGTCACATATGAGGCGGTGAGCGGGAAGGTCGAAGTTACGCTGCAGCGCTGAAAGACGAGCAGCAGCAGGGTGAGAACGCCGAAAGTGCGCACAGACGGCCCACACTTTCTGCAGCAGCTCTGACATATCGGGGTAATTTTTAAGGAACCTCTGCACCACCAAATTCAGCACATGCACCAGGCAAGGAATGTGCGTCAAACCGGCTAGGCCCAGAGCTGCTATGAGATTTCGCCCGTTATCGCACACCACCAGGCCGGGCTTGAGGCTTGCTGGCAGCAACCACTCATTTGTCTGCTGTTCCATGCTCCTCCACAACTCCTGCACGGTGTGTGGTTTTTCCCCCAAACAGGCAAGTTTTAAAACTGCCTGCTGTCATTTACCCCTGGCTGTGCTGAAGTTGGTGGTGAAGGTGTTACGCTGACCAGATGAGGAGGCGGTAGAGGATGAGGAAGCGGAGTAGGAGGAGTTAGGAACAGGAGGCAAACTGAAGCGCCCTGCAATCCTCGGTGGTGAAAGGACATGCGCCAAATTGCTATCCGCCTCAGGCCCATCCGCCACTGCATTTACCCAGTGTTCCGTTAGGGAGATATAACGCCCCTGACCGTGCTTACTGGTCCACGTATCGGTAGTTAGGTGGACCTTGGCACAGATGGCGTTGCGCAGTGCACACCTGATTTTTTCCCCTACTTGGTTGTGCAGGGAAAGGATGGCTTGCCTGGAAAAGTAGTGGCGGCTGGGCACGACGTACTGTGGGACAGCCACCGACATAAGGCTTTTAAAACTGTGCGTCTCCACCAGACGGAATGACAGCATTTCAAAGGCCAAGAATTTTGAAATGCTGGCATACAGGGCCAGGGATCGCGGGTGGGTAGGGGGGTACTTCCTCTTCCTCTGAAGTGTGTGGGAGATGGAAAGCTGAACGCTTCCACGGGACATTGTGGAGATGGTTGGTGACCCAGGTGGTGGTTTGCTGACAGATCGTCTGTTTGCGGGGTGGCAGGTGCCGGTATCACTACAGAGGTGGATGAAGAGGCCTAGACTACAGCAGCAGAAGAGGAAGCAGGAGGAGCCAGAGACCTTTCTTGGTTTTGAAGGTGTCTACTCCACTGCAGCTCGTGCTTTGCACTTAGATGCCTGATCATGCAGGTTGTGCTCAGGTTGAGAAGGTTTATGCCTCGCTTCAGGCTCTGATTGCACAGGGTGTAAACCACTCGTGTCCTGTCATCAGCACATTTTCTGAAGAACTTCCACGCTAGAGAACTCCTTTGAGCTTTCTTTGGTGCGCTCGGTCCCTTGCTGCGTTGGGCAGTAGCAGGCGTAGTGTCTAGGGCACGGCAGCTCCGCTTCTGCACCCTGCTCCCTTCATTTCATGTGGGGTTGAGGACCTCATCCTCCTCCACATCATCTTCCACCCAGTCTTCACCCCTGCCCTCCTTGTCGGTCTCCACAATTCTGAGTGCCGCAGCAGTTGACACCTGCGTTTTGTCATCATCGGAGACGTGCTGCGATGGTCCTTCCATGTACTCATCTTGAGAAATAAGTGGTTGGGCATCGCTGCACTCAATCTCTTCCACTTCTGGGGCAGGGCTAGGTGGATGGCCCTGGGAAACCCTGCTGACAGAGTCATCAAAAAAGAAGAAGAGACTGCTGCATGACTTGGGGCTCAGACTGCTTGCCTGATTTGCAAGGGGGTGAGGTGAAAGACGGTTGGACATCGGCTGCAGGTGCCAACTCTGACCTTTCTGCAGTAGACTGTGTGGGAGACAATGTGAAGGAACTGGAGGCACTGTCAGCAGCAAACCAATCTACTATCGCCTCTACTTGTTTTGGCCTCATCACTTCTAGAGGCTCATGATGCCCTACCAAATACTGCTGCAGGTTCTGTCGCCTACTCACACTTGAGGAAGGTGTTTCACTTGTGCGTGTAGCTGGCACAGATCGACCACGTCCTCTCCTTGCAACAGGAGCTCTACCAGCAGCACCACGACCCAGGCCACGGCCCCTATTTGACGGTCTCCTCATATTTCTGTAATTTATGATCTTGCCCTAGAAAGGTGTTTATTGAATAGTGGAACAAAACAACAACAGTATCGCACGGGTGTATCTCACAGTCAACTATGCAAACTATGCTGCAATTTAATTTTTTTCACCCCAAAAGGGTGTATATTGAATAGCGGAATAGAAAAAAGGATATAAAATGGTGTATATCACACGTACAAACACAGACTAGGCCCCGATTACAATTTTTTGTACCCTAAAGGGAGGATGAGGAAGAGGAGTAGGAGGAGTTCGGAACAGGAGGCAAACTGAAGCGCCCTGCAATCCTTGGCGGTGGAAGGAGATGCTGCAAACAAATTTAAAAGGTGTATCTCACACGTACCGATACAGACTATGCCGTAATTTAATTTTTTTTTTAACCCCAAAATGGTGTATATTGAATAGCGGAATAGGAAAAATTTTATAAAAGGGTGTATCTCACACGTAAAAACACAGACTAGGCCCCGATTACAATTTTTTGTACCATAAAGGCAGGATGAGGATGAGGAGTAGGAGGAGTTCGGAACAGGAGGCAAACTGAAGCCCCCTGCAATCCTCGGCGGTGTAAGATGCGCCCAAAAAATTGGAAAGGTGTATCTCACACGTACCGTTACAGACTATGCCGCAATTTAATTCTTTTTACCCCAAAGGGTGTAGATTGAATAGCGGAATAGAAAATATGATATCAAAAGGTGTATCTATCTCACACGTACAGACCCAGACTAGGCCCCGATTACTATTTTTTGTACCCTAAAGGCAGGATGAGGAGTAGAAGGAGTTCGGAACAGGAGGCAAACTGAAGCACCCTGCAATCCTCGGCGGTGGAAGATGCGCCCCAAAAATTGGAACGTTGTATCTCACACGTACCGTTACAGACTATGCCGCAATTTAATTCTTTTTACCCCAAAGGGTGTAGATTGAATAGCGGAATAGAAAATATGATATAAAAAGGTGTATCTCACATGTACAAACCCAGACTAGGCCCCGATTACAATTTTTTGTACCCTAAAGGCAGGATGAGGAGTAGGAGGAGTTCGGAACAGGAGGCAAACTGAAGCACCCTGCAATCCTCGGCGGTGGAAGATGCGCCCCAAAAATTGGAAAGGTGTATCTCACACATACCGATACAGACTATGCCGCAATTTAATTATTTTTACCCCAAAGGGTGTAGATTGAATAGCGGAATAGAAAATATGATATAAAAAGGTGTATCTCACACGTACAAACCCAGACTAGGCCCCGATTACAATTTTTTGTACCCTAAAGGCAGGATGAAGAGTAGGAGGAGTTCGGAACAGGAGGCAAACTGAAGCACCCTGCAATCCTCGGCGGTGTAAGATGCGCCCCAAAAATTGGAAAGGTGTATCTCACACGTACCGATACAGACTATGCAGCAATTTAATTATTTTTACCCCAAAGGATGTAGATTGAATAGCGGAATAGAAAATATGATATCAAAAGGTGTATCTATCTCACACGTACAGACCCAGACTAGGCCCCGATTACTATTTTTTTTACCCTAAAGGCAGGATGAGGAGTAGGAGGAGTTCGGAACAGGCAGGAGGCAAACTGAAGCACCCTGCAATCCTCGGCGGTGGAAGATGCGCCCCAAAAATTTGGAAGGTATATCTCACACGTACCGATACAGACTATGCTGCAATTTAATTCTTTTTACCCCAAAGGGTGTAGATTGAATAGCGGAATAGAAAATATGATATCAAAAGGTGTATCTATCTCACACGTACAGACCCAGACTAGGCCCCGATTACTATTTTTTGTACCCTAAAGGCAGGATGAGGAGTAGGAGGAGGTCGGAACAGGAGGCAAACTGAAGCCCCCTGCAATCCTCGGCGGTGGAAGATGTGCCCCACAAATTGGAAAGGTGTATCTCACACGTACCGATACAGACTATGCCGCAATTGAATTCTTTTTACCCCAAAGGGTGTAGATTGAAGAGCGGAATAGAAAATATGATATAAAAAGGTGTATCTCACACGTACGAACACAGACTAGGCCCGATTACAATTTTTTGTACCGTAAAGGCAGGATGAGGAGTAGGAGGAGTTCGGAACAGGAGGCAAACTGAAGTACCCTACAATCCTCGGCGGTGGAAGATGTGCCCCAAAAAATTGAAAAGGTGTATCTCATAGGTATCGAAACAGACTATGCCGCAATTTAATTATTTTTACCCCAAAGGGTGTAGATTCAATAGTGGAATAGAAAATATGATATAAAATTGGTGATTTTTCAATAGCACATGTGAACACAGCAGTGTCTTATGTTTTATGTCACGTTCTGCAGCAGGCTTTGAAGGGAAAAAAAAAGAAAATTCCCCTTTAAGTTTGTAATTTTTAAATAGATTAGTACAGACTATGCCACAATTTATTTATTTTTTAACCCAAAAGGGTGTATATTGAATAGTGGAATAAAATGTGTATAAAATTGAAAATCACTCAATAGCACATGTGAAGGACACAGCAGTGTCTTATGTCACGGTCAGCTCAGAGTCAGCAGCAAGCAGGCTATGAAGGGGGGAAAAAAAAAAATCCCCTTTAACTTGTAGTAAAATATAGCTGATGAACGCTGCACACAACTGACTGATAAAAATTGTTTTTTTTCTCCCTCCTCCTCCTCAGTGGGCTCAAGTGAGGGCAAAAAGATCGTTAACTGCACCACCCCCCACACAGCAAAATCGATGTAGACTGTCCCTGTCTAATCTCTACACTCTCCAGCCTGTCCCTAAAATGCTCAAAAAGATTGTTCACTGCACCACCCCCCCACACAGCAAAATCGATGTAGACTGACCCTGCCTAATCTCTGCAGCCTGTCCCTAAAATGCTCAAATAACTGTCCCTGCCTACCCTCCGACCTGTCCCTGCATTCTTTTCGGACACAATTTTAACTGTCTGTCCCTAATCAGCAGCCAGCATGTGTGCTCTCTCCCTAAACTACAGCAGAATGACGCAGCGCGCTGGGTCTCTCGAACTTATAAAGACATGGTCACATGTTTCAGATGGCCAATCACAGCTACTAATACATTAGTAGGCATGGCTGGGATGGCTTAAGGCACACCAGTTAAACGCTTGTATATTGGCTGTTGAAAGCCCGCCATTAAAATCGCGCCATTACATACAAAACAGGAAATAAAATGACCGAACATGGATTTTAAACCCGAACATACAGTAAAGTTTTCGAGTCCGTGTTCGGGTAACAAAAATCCAATTATTCGGTACGAACACGAATAATACAGTCCGTGTTCGCTCAACACTACCCATAACCCCTCCTGGACAAAACATCAATAGACAAAGAGTAATAAAGAAGAGCGTTAAAAACATGACAATATTGATTGCTTATAGTACAATAAAAATTAAATCTTGTACTATCAATTCCAAATCATTTTACATTCAAAGATATGGAAAAGAATAATATACAGTGCCTTGCGAAAGTATTAAGCCCCCTTGAACTTTTTCGACCTTTTGCCACATTTCAGGCTTCAAACATAAAGATATAAAACTGTCATTTTTTGTGAAGAATCAACAACAAGTGGGACACAATCATGAAGAGGAACGAAATTTATTGGATATTTCAAACTTTTTTAACAAATAAAAAACTGAAAAATTGGGCGTGCAAAATTATTCAGCCCTCTTAAGTTAATACTTTGTAGCGCCACCTTTTGCTGCGATTACAGCTGTAAGTCGCTTGGGGTATGTCTCTATCAGTTTTGCACATCAAGAGACTGAAATTTTTGCCCATTCCTTCTTGCAAAACAACTCGAGCTTAGTGAGGTTGGATGGAGAGCGTTTGTGAACAGCAGTTTTCAGTTCTTTCCACAGATTCTCGATTGGATTCAGGTCTGGACTTTGACTTGGCCATTCTAACACCTGGATATGTTTATTTGTGAACCATTCCATTGTAGATTTTGCGCTATGTTTTGGATCATTGTCTTGTTGGAAGACAAATCTCGGTCCCAGTCTCAGGTCTTTTGCAGACTCCATCAGGTTTTCTTCCAGAATGGTCCTGTATTTGGCTCCATCCCTCTTCCCATCAATTTTAACCATCTTCCCTATCCCTGCTGAAGAAAAGCAGGCCCAAACCATGATGCTGCCACCACCATGTTTGACAGTGGGGATGGTGTGTTCAGGGTGATGAGCTGTGTTGCTTTAACGCCAAACATAACGTTTTGCATTTTTGCCAAAAAGTTCGATTTTGGTTTCATCTGGCCAGAGCACCTTCTTCCACATGTTTGGTGAGTCTCCCAGGTGGCTTGTGGCAAACTTTAAACAACACTTTTTATGGATATCTTTAAGAAATGGCTTTCTTCTTGCCACTCTTCCATAAAGGCCAGATTTGTGCAGTATACGACTGATTGTTGTCCTATGGACAGAGTCTCCCACCTCAGCTGTAGATCTCTGCAGTTCATCCAGAGTGATCATGGGCCTCTTGGCTGCATCTCTGATCAGTCTTCTCCTTGTATGAGCTGAAAGTTTAGAGGGACGGCCAGGTCTTCGTAGATTTGCAGTGGTCTGATACTCCATTTCAATATTATCGCTTGCACAGTGCTCCTTGGGATGTTTAAAGCTTGGGAAATCTTTTTGTATCCAAATCCGGCTTTAAACTTCTCAACAACAGTATCTCGGACCTGCCTGGTGTGTTCCTCGTTCTTCATGATGCTCTCTGTGCTTTAAACGGACCTCTGAGACTATCACAGGGCAGGTGCATTTATACGGAGACTTGATTACACACAGATGGATTCTATTGATCATCATTAGTCATTTAGGTCAACATTGGATCATTCAGAGATCCTCACTGAACTTCTGGAGAGAGTTTGCTGCACTGAAAGTTATGGGGCTGAATAACTTTGCACGCCCAATTTTTCAGTTTTTTATTTGTTAACAAAGTTTGAAATATCCAATAAATTTCGTTCCACTTTATGATTGTGTCCAACTTGTTGTTGATTCTTCACAAAAAATGACAGTTTTATATCTTTATGTTTAAAGCCTGAAATGTGGCAAAAGGTCACAAAGTTCAAGGGGGCCGAATACTTTCGCAAAGCACTGTATGATAATAAACAATACATAGTTGAAACTGGTAGACCAAACTTTTTTAAAAAATTTATGAAAAAAGAAAAAGAGGGAAAAAAAATAATCTAAGGGTATACATTTGAACAAAAATGTGCACCTTTATACTCAAAAAGCAACATAAGATTAGTATGAATATAAAAAGTCCATACAAATATAATGAGATGGTGTACATAGCAAAAGCTGGTAATAAACAGATATGATAAAATAAAGAAAACGTGTATAACAAAATACAGTACATAGAAAAACCAACAGTAGAGTACATAGAAAACTGTAATGAACATTTGTGTCTACGGTATATTACACTACGGCTAGGCAATATGGAAGAAAACAAATTCAACTGATTAACCGCTTGCCGACTGCTCACAGTATATTTACTGCGGCAGTCGGCCCCTCACAGGCAGAGTGACGTAGGTCTACGTCGCTCGCCTGTGAGGCTCTGGGGAGCGAGCGCGCGCCCGCGGAGGCGCGCTCCCGCTCCCGCGCGGTCACGGGCCCCCCCGCGCGTGTGACCAGCGGACCCGATGTCCGCCGGTCACTCGGCGATCGGCGGGGGAGAAGGAGAATGTCAGGCAGCTTGTGTAAACAAGCCACCTGTCATTCTCCTCGCTGTAAAAACACTGATCACTCGGATCTAGTATGTAGATCCGTTGATCAGTGTCCTTACAGCTAGAGCCACAGCCAATCACAGTAAGAATCACGCCCCTAGGGACACACACAGCCCCTCCTTCCCAAATAAAGTTAACCCCTTCACTACCAGTGTATTTTTACAGTAACAGTGCATATATATAGCACTGATTACTGTAGAAATGTCACTGGTAACCCCAAAAGTGTCAAAAATGTCAGTCAAGGGTCCGATCTGTCCGCCCCAATGTCGCAGTACCGCAAAAAAAATCGCAGATCGCCGCCATTACACGTTAAAAAAAAAACCACCAAAAATGACAGAAGTCTTTCCCTTTGTTAGTAAACGCGATAACTTTTGCGCAAACCAATCAAAATATGCTTTTTGCGATTTTTTTTACCAAACATAGGTAGCATAAAACAAATTGGCCGAAAATTTAAAAAAATTTTGATTTTTACATTTTTTTTTTGGGGAATTTCATATAAAAAAATGTGAAAAATATTGTTATTTTTGCAAAATGTACGCTCTTTTTTTGTTTATAGCGCAAAAAGTAAAAATCGCACGGGTGATCAAATACCACCAAAAGAAAGCTCTGTTTGTGGGAAAAAAAGGACGCCAAATTTGTTTAGATACAGCGTCGCACGACCGCGCAATTGTCTGTTAAATTCACGCAGTGCCGAATCGCAAAATACCCCCTGGTCGTTTAGCAGGAAAATCCTCCGGGGCTTAAGTGGTTAAATATAATAAATTGAAAGCACAAAAATTGTAAATAAATATCCCTCTCTATATTGCCCAGTTACTTATAAAAATGAGTGATGTCCCATTTATAGTCCAGACATTGTGGAATCCGAGTTTTAAGGTGAACTATCTAAAATACTTCCCTTTACAGAGAAGCTGTTGGGGACCTTCACTGTTTCAATCCCCTGGACTTGAACCGCATTGATGTCACCTGCATGGCAGTGAAAAAAGTGTTGGGCTACATTGGTTGAGAGATTTTTCTTTAGGCTATAGAGATGTTCTTAGAAACAATCTCTGTTTTGAAGCTGTTTTGTAGTGCGTCCCACATAATGAATGTGACAAATTTTGCAGGTGATTAAATGGATGACATATGTGTTGCTGCAAAAAAAAAAAAGAAGGAATTAATTTTATATACTCTGCCATCCACAGAGGAACAGAACGAATCACCTTTTAAACGTGCACAAGTAGGACAAGACCCACTATCACAACAGTAATTCCCTTTAACCCTTTCCCGCCCCGCCTATTACAAATTAACAGAAACCTCACCTCCTTCCGGATGGACATCATATGACATCCTCCTGGTCACGCCGCTCATGCACGCCCCCTAGAGCGCGCCGCACGGCAATTAGGGATGAGGCATGTCCCTGGGACACAGCCCATCCCTAATCAGGGTAAAAAGCCATTTTCATTGGTAACTCACTGCTACCAGGTTCTCCTCCTCACACTGTGATCCCGTGAAAGGAGGAGATCTGAAAACAGTGAGTTACTGTGATACAGTGTACACTATGATGCCCCGATAGCCCCCAAAATAAAGAGGACCTGTCTGTAAGCCTATCAGAGCACCTGTCTGTAAGCCCATCAGAGTACCCGAATACCTGTCTCCAGCCCATCAGAATAGCCAAATACCTATCTGCAGCCCATCAGCGTTCCTGAGTACCTGTCTCCAGCCCATCAAAGTACCTATCTGCAGCCTATCGGAGTACCCGAGTACCTGTCTCCAACCCATCAGACTACCCTAGTACCTGCCTCAAGCCCATCAGAGTATCTAAGTATGTGTCTCCAGCCCAGAGTACCCAAGTACCTATCTGCAGCCCGTCAGAGTGCTCAAGTACCTATCTCTAGCCCATCAGACTACCTATCTGTAGCCTTTCAGAGTACCCAAGTACCTATCTTCAGCCCATCAGAGTACCCAGCATCTGTCTCCAGCCCATCAAAGTACCTATCAGAGTACGTGAGTACTTATCTGAAGCCCATCAGAATACCCGAGTACCTGTCCCCAGCCCATCAGAGTACCCAAGTGCTTGTCTCCAGCCCAACAGGGTACCAAAGAACCTATCAGCAGCCCATCAGAGTACCCGAGTACCTATCTGTAGCCCATCAAGGTATCTGAGTACCTATCTGCAGCCCATCAGAGTAACTGAGTACCTGTCTCCAACCCATCAGAGTACCAAAGTACCAATCTGCATCCCCATCAGAGTACTGAGTACCTGTCTCCAGCCTAGAGTACAAGAGTACCTATCTGCACCCCATCAGAGTAACTGTGTACCTATCTGCAGCCCATCAGAGTACCCGAGTACCTGTCTCGTGGTGTAATTTTGTGGGTGTTTCCATTGTCCTGGTGCTCTAGGGCCTTCAAAAGTGGCATAGTTTGTCAGGAAATTAGATGTTTAATTTATGCTCCTAGAATGCCTGGAGGGTGCTACTTGGATGCTAGGCCTCTGTATGGGGCCAGGCTGTGAAAAAGTCTCACGCATGTGGTATAGCCATACTCAGGAGCAGTAGCAAAATGTGTTTTGACGTGTCATTCAAGTATGCCTAAGCCGTATGTGAGAAATAACTTGTTAATATGACAATTTTGTGTAAAAGAAACAAAAAAAAAAAAACATTTCCTAATTTTTCCCAAGAATTGTGGGGAAAAAATGACAACTTCAAAAAACTCCCCATGCCTCTTAATAAATACCCTGGAATGTCTACTTTCCAGAAATGGTCATTTGGGGGATATTTGTACTGCCCTGACATTTCAGGGCCTAAAGAAACGAGAGGTTGTCAGTACATCAAGTGTAATCAATTTCCAATGATTGGCACCATAGCTTGTAGGCTCTATAACTTTCACACAGACTAAATAATATACACTAATTCTGGGTATTTTACCAAAAGATATGTAGCAGTAAAAATGTTGGCACAAATTTATGAACAAAAGTACTATTTTGCAAACTTTTATAATAGAAACTAAAAAAAAGTGGGTTTCTTTTCAAAAGGTTCAATCTTTGTTCGCTTATATCGCAAAAAAAAAATGTGGTGATTAAATACCACCAAAAGAAAGCTCTATTTGTGTGAAAAAAAATATAAAAGTGTTATTTGGGCACAGTTTAGCATGAATAAGTAATTGTCATTCAAAGTTGGAGAGCACTGAAAGCTGAAAATTGGTTCTTGGCAGGAAGGCTCTAAAAGTGCCCAGTATTGAAGTAAAGTGCAACCAGGTAGTGCTTTGTTATACTGCACCATGGGAGTTTTTTTTTTCCTTTGTTTTTCTCCATTGATTGGATCGCTGCCTGAGGCACTCATTGGAGAGCGATTCTTGCCTACTCTTGGAGGATTGCTGCAGTAATATACACCCAGGTATCTGGGACAGCTTTGATTGACCTTACCATTGTGTGGAGAAAATGAAGACTGGCCGCACACTGGGGATAGCATCCATAAAAGTCCTTTATTCTATAACATGGGACAAGCAGCACTAGAAAATGCTATACAACTAATGCGTTTCATACGAGGAGTGCTTAATCATACCGTCAAAGGGGTTGAGAGTAGTGTTGAGCGAACACGGACTGTATTATTCGGGTCCGTACCGGATAATTGGATTTTTGTTACCCGGACACGGACCCTAAAACGTTACTGTATGTTCGGGTTTAAAATCCGTGTTCGGTAATTTTATTTCCTGTTTTGTATGTAATGGCGCGCTTTTAATGGCGGGCTTTCAACAGCCAATCAACAAGCGTTTAACTGGTGTGCCATAGAAGCCATCACAGCCATGCCTACTAATGGCATGGCTGTGATTGGCCAGCTGAAGCATGTGACCCAGGTCTTTATAAGCTCGAGACACAGCGTGCTGTGCATCACTCTGCTATAGTTTAGGGAGAGAGCACACATAACGGTGCTGCCTGCTGCTGATTAGGGACACACAGGGAAAAACAACATTGTGCCCGAAAAGAATGCAGGGACAGGTCGGAGTGTAGGCTGGGAAAGATATTTGAGCATTTTAGGGACAGGCTGGAGAGAGTAGGCAGGGAGAGATTAGGAGACACAGGAGAGAACAATTGTCCGTTAGCGATCTACATCGATTTTGCTGTGTGGGGGGTGGTGCAGTGAACAATCTTTTTGCCCTCACTTGAGCCTACTGAGGAGGAGGGAGAAAAAAAAATATTTTTATCAGTCTGTTGTGTGCAGCGTTCAGCTATATTTTACTACAGAGTGCTGTTCTAATCTGCTATTTAAAAATTACTAAGTTAAAGGGGAATTTTTTTTTTTTTCCCTTCATAGCCTGCTGCTGACCGTGACATAAAACATAAGACACTGCTATGTTCACATGTGCTATTGAAAAATAACCAATTTTATATACTCTTTTCTATTCCGCTATTCAATATACACCCTTTAGGGGTAAAAAAAATTAAATTGCGGCATAGTCTGTATCGGTACGTATGAGATACACCTTTCAAATTTTTTTGGCGCATCTTCCACCGCCGAGGATTGCAGGGCGCTTCAGTTTGCCTCCTGTTCCGAACTCCTCCTACTCCTCTTCCTCATCCTCATCCTGCCTTTAGGGTAGAAAAAATTGTAATCGGGGCCTAGTCTGTGTTTGTACGTGTGAGATACACAGTTTTATAACATTTTTTCTATTCCACTATTCAATATACACCCTTTTGGGGTAAAAAAAAATGTAATTGCGGCATAGTCTGTATCGGTACGTGTGAGATACACCTTTCAAATTTGTTTGGCGCATCTTCCACCACCGAGGATTGCAGAGCGCTTCAATTTGCCTCCTGTTCTGAACTCCTCCTACTCCTCTTCCTCATCCTCATCCTGCTTTTAGGGTACAAAAAATTGTAATCGGGGCCTAGTCTGTGTTTGTACGTGTGAGATACACCGTTTTATAAATTTTTTTCTATTCCGCTATTCAATATACACCCTTTTGGGGTGAAAAAAATTAAATTGTGGCATAGTCTGTATCGGTACGTGTGAGATACACCTTTCAAATTTGTTTGGCGCATCTTCCACCGCCGAGGATTGCAGAGTGCTTCAATTTGCCTCCTGTTCTGAACTCCTCCTACTCCTCTTCCTCATCCTCACCCTGCCTTTAGGGTACAAAAAATTGTAATCGGGGCCTAGTCTGTGTTTGCACGTGTGAGATACAGCGTTTTATAAATTTTTTTCTATTCCGCTATTCAATATATACCCTTTTGGGGTGAAAAAAATTAAATTGCGGCATAATCTGTATTGGTACGTGTGAGATACACCTTTCAAATTTGTTTGGCGCATCTTCCACCGCCGAGGATTGCAGAGCGGTTCAGTTTGCCTCCTGTTCCGAACTCCTCCTACTCATCTTCCTCATCCTGCTTTTAGGGTACAAAAAATTGTAATCAGGGCCTAGTCTGTGTTTGTACGTGTGAGATACACCGTTTTATAAAAAATGTTCTATTCCGCTATTCAACATACACCCTTTTGGGGTGAAAAAAATGAAATTGCGGCATAGCCTGTATCGGTACGTGTGAGATACACCTTTCAAATTTTTTTGGCGCATCTTCCACCGCCGAGGATTGCAGGGCGCTTCAGTTTGCCTCCTGTTCCGAACTCCTCCTACTCCTCATCCTCATCCTGCCTTTAGGGTACAAAAAATTGTAATCGGGGCCTAGTCTGTGTTTGTACGTGTGAGATATACCATTTTATAAAAAATTTTCTATTCCGCTATTCAATATACACCCTTTTGGGGTGAAAAAAATTAAATTGCGGCATAGTCTGTATCGGTACGTGTGAGATACACCTTTTAAATTTGTTTGGCGCATCTTCCACCGCCAAGGATTGCAGGGCGCTTCAGTTTGCCTCCTGTTCCGAACTCCTCCTACTCCTCTTCCTCATCCTCATCCTGTCTTTAGGGTACAAAAAATTGCAATTGGGGCCTAGTCTGTGTTTGTACGTGTGAGATACACCGTTTTATATAATTTTTTTCTATTCTGCTATTCAATATACACCCTTTTGGGGGTGAAAAAAATTAAATTGCGGCATAGTCTGTATCGGTACGTGTGAGATACACCTTTTTATATACTTTTTTCTATTCCGCTATTCAATATACACCCTTTTGGGGTGAAAAAATAAATTGTGGCATAGTCTGTATCGGTACATGTGAGATACACCTTTCAAATTTTTTTGGGCGCATCTTCCACCGCCGAGGATTTCAGGGCGCTTCAGTTTGCCTCCTGTTCCGAACTCCTCCTACTCCTCTTCCTCATCTTGCCTTTAGGGTACAAAAAATTGTAATCGGGGCCTAGTCTGTGTTTGTACGTGTGAGATACACAGTTTTATATACTTTTTTCTATTCCGCTATTCAATATACACCCTTTTGGGGTAAAAAAAATTAAATTGCGGCATAGTTTGCATATTTGACTGTGAGATATACCCGTGCGATACTGTTGTTGTTTTGTTCCGCTATTCAATAAACACCTTTCTAGGGCAAGATCATAAATTACAGAAATATGAGGAGAACGTCTAATAGGGGCCGTAGCCTGGGTCGTGGTGCTGCTGGTAGAGCTCCTGTTGCAAGGAGAGGACATGGTCGATCTGTGCCAGCTACACGCACAAGTGAATCACCTTCCTCAAGTGTGAGTAGGCGACAGAACCTGCAGCAGTATTTGGTAGGGCATCATGTGCTTCTACAAGTGTTGAGGCAAGAACAAGTACAGGCGATAGTAGATTGGGTTGCTGACAGTGCCTCCAGTTCCTTCACATTGTCTCCCACCCAGTCTACTGAAGAAAGGTCAGAGTTGGCACCTGCAGCCGATGTCTAACCGTCTTTCACCTCACCCCCTTGCAAATCAGGCAAGCAGTCTGAGCCCCAAGTCATGCAGCAGTCTCTTCTTCTTTTTGATGACTCTGTCAGCAGGGCTTCCCAGGGCCATCCAACTAGCCCTGCCCCAGAAGTGGAAGAGATTGTGTGCAGCGATGCCCAACCACTTATTTCTCAAGATGAGTACATGGAAGGACCATCGCAGCACGTCTCCGATGATGACGAAACGCAGGTGCCAACTGCTGCGGCACACAGAATAGTGGAGACCGACAAGGAGGGCAGGGGTGAAGACTGGGTGGAAGATGATGTGGAGGAGGATGAGGTCCTCTACCCCACATGGAATGAAGGTCATGCAGGTGACCTGAGTAGTTTGGAGGAAGAGGTGGTGGTCGCACAGAACCACCAGCACAGCAGAAGAGGGAGCAGGGTGCAGAAGCGGAGCGGCCGTGCCCTAGACACTACGCCTGCTACTGCCCAACGCAGCAAGGGACCGAGCGCACCAAAGAAAGCTCAAAGGAGTTCTCTAGCGTGGAAGTTCTTCAGAAAATGTGCTGATGACAGGACACGAGTGGTTTACACCCTGTGCAATCAGAGCCTGAAGCGAGGCATAAACCTTCTCAACCTGAGCACAACCTGCATGATCAGGCATCTAAGTGCAAAGCACGAGCTGCAGTGGAGTAGACACCTTCAAAACCAAGAAAGGTCTCTGGCTCCTCCTGCTTCCTCTTCTGCTGCAGTCTTGGCCTCTTCATCCACCTCTGTAGTTATACCGGCACCTGCCACCCTGCAAACAGATGATCTGTCAGCAACACCACTACCTGGGTCACCAACCATCTCCACAATGTCCCGTGGAAGCGTTCAGCTTTCCATCTCCCAAACACTTCAGAGGAAGAGGAAGTACCCCCCTACCCACCCGCGATCCCTGGCCCTGAATGCCAGCATTTCAAAATTCTTGGCCTTTGAAATGCTGTCATTCCGTCTGGTGGAGACGCACAGTTTTAAAAGCCTTATGTCGGTGGCTGTCCCACAGTACGTCGTGCCCAGCCGCCAATACTTTTCCAGGCAAGCCATCCCTTCCCTGCACAACCAAGAGGGGGAAAAAATAAGGTGTGCACTGCGCAACGCCATCTGAGGCAAGGTCCACCTAACTACCGATACGTGGACCAGTAAGCACGGTCAGGGGCGTTATATCTCCCTAACGGCACACTGGGTAAATGCAGTGGTGGCTGGGCCTGAGGCGGATAGCAATTTGGTGCATGTCCTACCACCACAGAGGATTGCAGGGCGCTTCAGTTTGCCTCCTGTTCCTAACTCCTCCTACTCCGCTTCCTCATCCTCTACCGCCTCCTCATCCAGTCATTGTAACACCTTCACCACCAACTTCAGCACAGCCAGGGGTAAACGACAGCAGGCAGTTTTAAAACTTGCCTGTTTGGGGGAAAAACCACGCACCACGCAGGAGTTGTGGAGGAGCATGGAACAGCAGACAAATGAATGGTTGCTGCCAGTGAGCCTCAAGCCCGCCCTGGTGGTGTGCGATAGCGGGCGAAATCTCATAGCAGCTCTGGGCCTAGCCGGTTTGACGCACATCCCTTGCCTGGTGCATGTGCTGAATTTGGTGGTGCAGAGGTTCCTTAAAAATTACCCTGATATGTCAGAGCTGCTGCAGAAAGTGCGGGCCGTCTGTGCGCACTTTCGGCGTTCTCACCCTGCTGCTGCTCGCCTGTCAGCGCTGCAGCGTAACTTCGGCCTTCCCGCTCACCGCCTCATATGTGATGTGCCCACAAGGTGGAACTCCACCTTGAACATGCTGGAAAGACTGTGCGAGCAGCAGCAGGCCATAGTGGAGTTTCAGCTGCAGCACGTGAGTCGCTCTGCGGACCAGCACCACTTCACCACCAATAACTGGGCCTCCATGCGAGACCTGTGTGCCTTGTTGCGCTGTTTTGAGTACTCCACCAACATCGCCAGTGCCGATGACGCCGTTGTCAGCTTAACTATCCCACTTCTATTCCTCCTTCAAAAAATGATTCGGGCGATGATGGAAGAGGATGTGGCACAGGAGGAGGAAGAGGAGGAAGAGGGATCATTTCCAAGGCTTTCAGGGCAGTCATTCACAAGTGGCTCCGAGGGTGGGTTCCTGCACCCACAAACGCCAGGTACACAATTGTCCAGCAGGGGCACAGTTCAGGAGGATGAGGAGGATGAAGAGGAGGAGATGGAGGAGGAGATGGAACCATGTTCACAGCAGGGTGGCACCCAGGCCAGCTCATGGCCATCACTGGTGCGTGGCTGGGGGGATACAGAGGACACAGACGATACACCTCCCACAGAGGACAGCCTTTTCGTTGCCTCTGGGCAGCCTGGCACACATGAGCGATTACATGCTGCAGTGTCTCCACAATGACCACCGAGTTGCCCACATTCTAACTTGTGCTGATTACTGGGTGGCCACGCTGCTGGATCCCCATTACAAGGACAACGTACCGTCCTTAATTCACTCACTGGAGAGCGATCGCAAGATGCGCGAGTACAAGCGCACGCTGATAGACGCGATGCTGCTGGCATTCGCACCTGACAGCGGGGCCACAGTGGAAGCACAAGGCCAAGGCGGAGGAGGAGGAAGAGGTCGCCAACGCAACCAGGGCACCGCCAGCACCTCAGAAGGCAGGGTTAGCATGGCCGAAATGTGGAAAAGCTTTGTCAGCACGCCACAACAAACAGCAGCTCCAGCAGCTCATATGGAACGTCTTAGCAGGAGGCAGCATTTCACCAACATGGTGGAGCAGTATGTGTGCACACGCCTACATGTAGTGAATGACGGATCTGCCCCCTTCAACTTCTGGATCTCCAAATTGGGCACATGGCCTGAGCTTGCCCTTTACGCCTTGGAGGTGCTGGCGTGCCCTGCAGCCAGTGTATTATCTGAACGTGTATTTAGCACGGCTGGGGGCGTTATCACAGACAAGCGCAGCCGCCTGTCCAGAGACAATGTGGACAAGCTCACATTCATTAAAATTAACCAGGCATGGATCCCACTGGACTTTTCCGTACCTTGTGCAGAATAGAGATGGATACCGACCTTACCCAGCCATTGTTATATTTTTGATCTTTCTCACTCTTTTGGGGTGTACCCTAATTTAAAATGACAAAAAAAAAACAGTGTTGGCTACCTCATCCCTCTCCACCGCTGCTTCCACCTACACCTCCACATCCACCGCCACCTCAACCTCCCTCCTACTCCATATGGGCCTCGTCCTTCACAGATGAAGAAAATTGTTTTATTTTTCTGTTTTTTTTGTTGTTTTAAGTTATTTCCCTATCCACATTTGTTTTCAGAGCACTTGCCATGCTCTTAACTACATTTTGCTGTCATTTGCAACACTCTAGCCCTTTCCATTGGTTTTTTAGAGCCATTTTAGTGCCTGAAAGTTCGGGTCCCCATTGACTTCAATGGGGTTCGGTGTCCGGGTAAAGTTCGAAACTTTTTTCAAGTTCACTACTGGACTTAAGTACTAAAAGGCGGTCTCTGTACTTTACTAGAGTATAGTTTTTTTCTCCTACTTCCACTTTTACTTCAGTACATATTTTCGATGAATTTGATACTTTTACTCCGATATTCTTTTATGTGCTGCATCGTTACTTGTTACAATAATAAAAATGTTACGAATCATTCCATTCCAAACCCGCACCGCCGATTACTTTTTTTACTCGAGTCTCACTGTCTCTGAGACTCACAAGTCACGACCAATCTCCGAGCCGATGCGATGGCTCCGGGGCCTCGCCGCCTCTGCCCTCCCTCGGCTCGGCTCGTCCCGAGTCCCGCCTCCCGTTCGGCTCTCAATTGAAGTGGTGGTGGCGAGAGGGGAGAGACACCTGCCTGCGGAGTGATCTCTCTGGGCCCTGGCTGGGGGAGGGACTGTGAGTTACTAGAGTCTACTAGACTGTCTCTGGGCACTGTGCAGCGCGGCCGCTAAGGGGGATCTATAATGGGAGGGGGACCCTTGCCTGCTCTAAGGGGGCTCTATAATGGGAGGGGGACCCTGGCCTTCTCTAAGGGGGGCTCTATAATGAGAGGGGGACCCTGGCCTGTTCTAAGGGGAATCTATCATGGGAGGGGGACACTGGCCTGCTCTAAGGGGAATCTATAATGGGAAGGGGACCCTGGCCTGCTTTAAGGGGGCTCTATAATTGGAGGGGACCCTGGCCTGCTCTAAGGAGAATCTATAATGGGAGGGGGACCCTGGCCTGCTATAAAGGGGATCTATAATGGGAGGGGGACCATGGTCTGCTATAAGGGGGATCTATAATGGGAGGTGGACCCTGGCCTGCTCTAAGTGGGATCTATAATGGGAGGGGGACCCTGGCCTGCTCTAATGGGGATCTATAATGGGAGGGGGACCCTGGCATGCTCCAAGGGGGATCTATCATGGGAGGGGGACCCTGGCCTGCTCTAATGGGAATCTATAATGGGAGGGGGACCCTGTCATGCTCTAAGGGGGATCTATAATGGGAGGGGGGGACCCTGGTCTGCTCTAAGTGGGATCTATAATGGGAGGGGGACCCTGGCCTGCTCTTAGTGGGATTTATAATGGGAGGGGGGCCCTGGCCTGCTCTAAGGGGGATCTATAATGGGAGGGGACCCTGGCTTGCTTTAAGGGGGATCTATAATGGGAGGGGGACCCTGGCCTATTCTAAGGGGAATCTGTAATGGGAGGGGGACCCTGGCCTGCTCTAAGGGGATCTATAATGGGAGGGGGACCCTGGCCTGCTTTAAGGGGGATCTAAAATGGGAGGGGTGCCCTGGCCTTTTGACTACTTTCTTTAATAACTACATAGCAAAATACTTGCACTTTTACTTTCAGTACTTGAGTAGTTCATTTTAAAATAAACTACTTGCAATACTTAAGTACAAAAAATGTTGAATACGTTAGTACTTCTACTTAAGTGTGGTTCTTAAAGAGCACTTCAACTTCTACTCAAGTCACTTTTTTGATAGAGCACTTGTACTTTTACTCAAGTCTGGGTCTCTAGTACTTTATACATCTCTGTTCCAACCCATCAGAGTACCTGAGTACCTGTCTCCAGCCCATTAGAGTACCAGAGTACCTATCTGCAGCCCATCAAAGAAGCCAGTACCTGTCTCCAGCCTAGCACACCTGTGTACCTATCTGCAGCCCATCAGAGTACTCGAGTACCTGTCTCCAGCCCATCAGAGTACCTGAGTACCTTTCTCCAGCCCATTAGAATACCCGAGTACCTATCTGCAGCCCATCAAAGAAGCCAGTACCTGTATCGAGCCTAGCGCACCTGTGTACCCATAAGCAGCCCATCAGAGTACCCGAGTACCTGTCTCGTAGTGTAATTCTGTGGGCGTTTCCATTGTCCTGGTGGTCTAGGGCCTTCAAAAGTGTGATAGGTTGTCAGGAAATTAGATGTGTAATTTATGCTCCTAGAATGCTTCGAGGTGCTACTTGGATGTTGGGCCTCTGTATGGGACCAGGCTGTGAAAAAGTCTCACACACGGGTATCGCCATTCTCAGGACCAGTGGGAAAATGTGTTTTGGGATGTCATTGTAAGTACAGTGCATTGCAAAAGTATTTGGCCCCCTTGAACTTTTCGACCTTTTGCCACATTTCAGGCTTCAAACATAAAGATATAAAACTGTAATTTATTTTAAAGACTCAACAACAAGTGGGACACAATCATGAAGTGGAACGAAATTTATTGGATATTTCAAACTTTGTTAACAAATAAAAAACTGAAAAATTGGGCGTGCAAAATTATTCAGCTCCTTTACTTTCAGTGAAGCAAACTCTCTCCAGAAGTTCAGTGAGGATCTCTGAATGATCCAATGTTGACCTAAATGACTAATGATGATAAATAGAATCCACCTGTGTGTAATCAAGTCTCTGTATAAGCCGGATTTGGATACAAAAAGATTTCTCAAGCTTTAAACATCCCAAGGAGCACTGTGCAAGCGGTAATATTGAAATGGAGGGAGTATCAGCCCACTGCAAATCTACGAAGACCTGGCCATCCCTCTAAACTTTCAGCTCATACAAGGAGAAGACTGATCAGAGATGCAGCCAAGAGGCCCATGATCACTCTGGATGAACTGCAGAGATCTACAGCTGAGGTGGGAGACTCTGTCCATAGGACAACAATCGGTCGTATACTGCACAAATCTGGCCTTTATGGAAGAGTGGCAAGAAGAAAGCCATTTCTTAAAGATATCCATAAAAAGTGTTGTTTAAAGTTTGCCACAAGCCACCTGGGAGACACAACAAACATGTGGAAGAAGGTGCTCTGGTCAGATGAAACCAAAATCAAACTTTTTGGCAACAATGCAAAACATTATGTTTGGCGTAAAAGCAACACAGCTCATCACCCTGAACACACCATACCCACTGTCAAACATGGTGGTGGCAGCATCATGGTTTGGGCCTGCTTTTCTTCAGCAGGGACAAGGAAGGTGGTTAAAATTGATGGGAAGATGGATAGAGCCAAATACAGGACCATTCTGGAAGAAAACCTGAGGGAGTCTACAAAAGACCTGAGACTGGGACCGAGATTTGTCTTCCAACAAGACAATGATCCAAAACATAAAGCAAAATCTACAATGGAATGGTTCACAAATAAACATATCCAGGTGTTAGAATGGCCAAGTCAAAGTCCAGACCTGAATAAAATCGAGAATCTGTGGAAAGAACTGAAAACTGCTGTTCACAAACGCTCTCCATCCAACCTCACTGAGCTCGAGCTGTTTTGTGAGGAGGAATGGGCAAAAATTTCAGTCTCTCGATGTGCAAAACTGATAGAGACATACCCCAAGCGACTTACAGCTGTAATCACAGCAAAAGGTGGCGCTACAAAGTATTAACTTAAAGGGGCTGAATAATGTTGCACGCCCAGTTTTGTTAAAAAAGTTTGAAATAGCCAATAAATTTCGTTCCATTTCATGATTCTGTCCCACTTGTTGTTGATTCTTCAAAAAAAATGACAGTTTTATATCTTTATGTTTGAAGACTGAAATGTGGCAAAAGGTCGAAAAGTTCAAGGGGGCCGAATACTTTCACAATGCACTGTATGCATATACAGTGTGTGAGAAATAACTTGTTAATATGACAATTTTGTGAAAATAAAAAAAAAATTATAATAATTACTTACTTTTCCCAAGAATTGTGAGAAAAAATTACAACTTCAAAAAACTCAGTATGCCTCCTACTAAATACCTTGGACTGTCTAATTTCCAGAAAGGGGTCTTTTGGGTGTTATTTGTACTGTCCTGACATTTTAGGGCCTCAAGAATGGAAATAGGCTGGCAGTACATCAGGTGTGATCAATTTTCAGTGATTGGTACCATATATTGTAGACTCTATAACTTTCACACAGACGAAATAATATAACTTGGGTTATTTTTAGTAAAGATATGTACAAGTATAAATGTTGCCCCAAATTTATGAACAAAAAGTATGTTTGCAACTTTTTTTAAAGAAACTAAAAAACATTTTTTTGTCAAATAGTTTTCTTTTTTTCTTTTTTTTTGCTTATATCACACAAAAGAAAAACCCAGTGGTCATTAAATACCACCAAAAGAAAGCTCTGTTTGTGTGAATAAAATTATAAAAAATGTTGTTTGGGTACAATGTAGCATGAGTGAGTAATTGTCATTCAAAATGTGAGAGCACTAAAAGCTGAAAATTGGACTGGGCAGGAGCATGTAAAAGTGCTCAGTATTAATGAGGTTAAAGTGCAACCAGGTAGTCCTTTGTTATACTGCGCCATGGGATATTTTTTTTCCATTGTTTTTGTTTCCATTGATGGGAATAGTGAAGAAAAAGTTGGGCTACATTGGTTGAGAGATTTTTCTCTATGCTATAGAGATGTTTATAGAAATGATCTATAAGCTGTTTTGTAACGTGTCCCACATACTGGATGTGACAAGTTTTGCAGCTGATTAAATGGATGAGATATGTGGTGTTGCAATTAAAAAAATAATTGATTTTATATACCCTGTCATCCACAGAGGAACAGAACGTATCACCTTTTAAAACATGTGCAAAATTGGACAAGACCCACTACCACCCTTTACCCTTTTCCGCCCGGTCTATTAGAAATTGACACCAGCTGGAAACCTCTCCTCCCACCAGGTGAATGTCACATGACATTCTCCTGGTCACGCCGCTCGTGCGTGCCCTAAAATGAAAATGGCTCTTTACCAGGTGACCAGTTGTGTCCAAACACAGCCAGACACAAATGTAAAAATACCGCGGTAACTCGCTGTTACCAGGTTCTCCTCCTCACACAACGATTCAGTGTAGGTAGGAGATATGGAAACAGTGAGTTACTATGTTACAGTGCACACTACTGTGCCCCGATTGCCGCCAAAATTAGAAGGACCTGTCTGTAAGCCCATCAGTGTACCTGTCTGTAAGCCCATCAAAGCACCCAAGTACTTGTCTCCACCAGTGTACCCGAGAATCTTTCTCCAGCCCATCACAGTACCTGAATTTCTGTCTCCAGCCCATCAGTGTAACCGAGTTTCTATCCCTAGCCCATATGAGTACCTTTCTGCAGCCCATCAGAGTACCCGAGTACCTGTCTCCAGCCCATCAGAGTACCCGCGTACCTGTCTTGTGGGGTAATTATGTGGGTGTTTCTATTGCCCTGATGCTCTGTGATAGTGTGATAGGTTGTCAGGAAATGAGATGTGTAATTTATGCTCCTAGAATGCCTGGCGGTGCTACTTTCATTTTGGGCCTCTGTATGAGCCAGGCTGTGAAAAAGTCTCACACATGTGGTATCACCATACTCCGGAGTAGGAAAATGCCTTTTGGGGTGTCATTGCAATTATGCCTATGCTGTGTGTGAGAAATAACTTGTTAACCATTTCTGGACCGGAAGGTTTTACCCCCTTGATGACCAGGCCATTTTTTGCGATACAGCACTGCGTTACATTAACTAACAATTGCACAGTCGTGCAACACTGTACCTGAATAAAATTGATGTCCTTTTTTCCACACAAATAGAGCTTTCTTTTGGTGGTATTTGATCACATGTGTGATTTTTATTTTTTTGGGCTATAAACAAAAAAAATTGAGACAATTCTGAAAAAAATATATATTTTTTACTTTCTGCTATAAAACATTCCCAATAAAAAAATTTAAAAATCAAATTTTTTCATCATTTTAGGCGAATATGTATTCTGCTACATATTTTTTGTAAAAAAAAAATCCCAATAAGTGTATATTAACCACTTCCATACAGAGCAGTTACACCCCCTTTCTGCCCAGTCCAATTTTCAGCTTTTAGCACTCTCACACTTTGAATGATAATTACTCATACAATGCTGTACCCAATCAAATTTTTTTTATCATTTTTTTCAAACAAATAGAGCTTTCTTTTGGTAGTATTTAATCACCACTGGGTTTTTTTATTTTTTGAGATATAAGTGAAAAAAGAGCAAAAGTTTGAAAAAAAAAACATTTTGTTTTAGTTTCTATTATAAAATTTTGCAAATAAGTAATTTTTTTTCATAAATTTGGGCCAAAATTTATACTTCTACATATTTATGGTAAAACTAACCCAAATTAGTGGTTATTATTTAGTTTGTGTGCAAGTTATAGAGTCTACAAGCTATGGTGCCAATCATTGAAAATTGATCACACCTGATGTACCGACTGCCTATCTAATTTCTTGAGGCCCTGAAATGTCAGGACGGTATAAATACCCCCCAAATGAGCCCTTTTTGGAAAGTAGACATTCCAGGGTATTTAGTAAGAGTCATGGTGAATTTTTTGAAGTTGTCATTTTTTCCCACAATTCTTGGGAAAATTAAGAAATAATTTGTTTTTTTTTTACACAAAATTGTCATAATAACAAGTTATTTCTCATACACAGTATATGCATACTTGCAATTACACCCCAAAATACATTCTGCTACTCCTCCTGAGTATGGCGATACCACATGTGTGAGACTTTTACACAGCCTGGCCCCATACAGAGGCCCAACATCCAAGGAGCACCGTCAGGTGTTCTAGGAGCATAAATTACACATATAATTTCCTAACGACCTATCACACTTTTGAAGGCCCTGGAGCACAAGGACAATGGAATTACCCACAAAATGACCCCATTTTGGAAAGAAAACACCCCAACTTATATTCTATAAGGCATAATGAGTCTTTTGAACATGTCATTTTTTTCTACAAGTTTTTGGAAAATGTGGAAAGAAAATTAAAACTCATTTTATTTTACACAAAGTTGTCAATTTATAAGATATTTCTAACACATAGCATGTACATAGCAAAAATTACCCCCCCAAAGTACATTCTGCTTCTCCTCCTGAGTATGGCGATACCACATATGTAGGACTTTGTCACAGCATAGCCACATACAGAGGCCCAACATGCAAGGAGTACCGTCAGGTGTTCTAGGAGCATACATTACACATATAATTTCATTATAACCTATCACACCTTTGAAGGCCCTGGAGCACCAAGACAATGGAAACTTCCACAAAATGACCCCATTTTGGAAAGCAAACACCCTAACACATAATCTAGGAGGCATGGGCTGCAGATAGGTACTCAGGTACTCTGATGGGCTGCAGACCAGTATTCAGGTACACTGATCGGATTTAGAAAGGTACTCGGGTACTCTGATGAGCTCCAGATAGGTACTTGGGTATTCTGATGGGCTAGAGACAGGTACTTGAGTAATCTTATAGGGTGCAGATAGGTACTCGGGCACTCTGGGCTGGAGACAGGTACTCAGGTACTCTGGGCTGGCGAAAGGTACTCGGGTATTCTGGGTTTGCGCAAAACTTTCTGTGTCTACAAACAAGGGGAAAGATTTATGTAATTTTTATTAATTTTTTTTTGTTACTAGAAATGGCGATGATCATCGATTTTTAGCGGGACTGCGATATTGCGGCGGACAGATCAGACCCCTAACTGACATTTTTTACACTTTTGGGAGGACCAGTGACATTACTACAGTAATCAGTGCTAAAAAAAAAAACTGCACTGTTACTGTACTAATGACCCTGGCAGGAAAGGGGTTAACCCCAGAGGCGATCAAAGGGTTAAATATGTGCCTAGGGGATGCTTTCTAACTGTGTGGGGGATGGGCTCACTGGATGAACATAGAGACCTGTGTTCCTAAGGCCCCTTTCACACTAGTGCGACTTGTCCCGCGATTTTGGACTGTAAAATCGCATGGCAAGTCGTTTTCCATTATTTTCAATGAGCCCCATTCAAATCAGTGCGTTTTGAAGTCGCACCGACTTCAAAGTAGTTCCTGCACTACTTTGGCATGATTTTAATGCGTTTTGAGGTATATTGTCCTGAGCCATTGCTCAAAATCGCGTCAAAATCGTATAAGTACAGCGGCTGGTCGGCAAGTGGTTAATATGACAATTTTGTGTAAAAAAAAGAAAAAAAATATTTCTAAATTTTCCCTAGAATTATGGGAAAAAATTTCAACTTTAAAAAACTCAATAAGGCTCCTACTAAATACGTTGGACTGTCTAATTTCCAAAAAGGGGTTATTTAGGGCATATTTGTACTGTCCTGACATTTCAGTGCCTCAAGAAATGAGATAGGCCATCAGTACATCAGGTGTGATCAATTTTCAATGATTGGTACCATATCTTGTAGACTTTATAACTTTGACACAAACCAAATAATATACACTAACTCTGGTTATACACTAATTCTAGTTATTTTTACCTATGTTTAAGATATGTAGCAGTATACATTTTGGCCCAACTCTATGAAAAAAATTACGTATTTGTAAAATTTTATAATAGAAAATAAATAAAATTGTTTTTGTTTCAAAGTTTTCGCTCTTTTTTTTCTTATATCACAAAAAAAGAAAAAATCCAGTGGTGATTGAATACCACCAAAAGAAAGCTCTATTTGTGTGAGAAAAAGATAAAGAAGTAGTTTGGTCTGGGCAGGAAGGGGGTAAAACTGCCCTGTATTGAATTGGTTCAAGTGCAACTAGGTAGTGCATTGTTATACTGCACCATGGGATTTTTTCCTTAGTTTTTTTTTCCATTGATTGGAATGCTGCCTGAGGCATTGATTGGAGTGGAAGTCTCTGCTACACTTGGAAGATTACTGCAGTAATATACAATATCTCTAAAAAGTGAGTACACCCCTCCCATTTTTGTAAGTATTTTATTCTATCTTTTCATGTGACAACACTGAAGAAATGGCACTTTGCTACAATGTAAAGTAGTGAGTGTACAGCTTGTATAACAGTGTAAATTAGCTGTCCCCTCAAAATAACTTAACACACAGCCATTAATCTCTAAACTGCTGGCAACAAAAGTGAGTGTACCACCAGTGAAAATGTCAAAATCTGGACCGATTAGACATTTTCCCTCCCTGGTGTCATGTGACTCATTAGTGTTACAAGGTCTCAAGTGTGAATGGGGAGAAGGTGTGTTAAATTTGGTGTCATCGTTCTCACTCTCTCATACTGGTCACTGGAAGTTCAACATGGCACCTCATGGCAAACAACTCTCTAAGGATCTGAAAAAAAGAATTGTTACTGAACATAAAGATGGCCTAGACTATAAGAAGATTGCTAAGACCCTGAAACTGAGCTGCAGCACGGTGGCCAAGACCATACAGCAGTTTAACAGGACAGGTTCCACTCAGAATAGGCCTCGCCATGGTCGACCAAAGAAGTTGAGTGCACATGCTCAGCGTCATATCCTAAGGTTGTCTTTGGCAAATAGACGTATGAGTGCTGCCAGCATTGCTGTAGAGGTTGAAGGGGTGGGGGGTCAGCCTGTCAGTGCTCAGACCATACGCCGCACACTGCATCAAATTGCTCTGCATGGCTGTCGTCCCAGAAGGAAGCCTTTTCTAAAGATGATGCACAAGAAAGCCTGCAAACAGTTTGCTAAAGATAAGCAGACTAAGGGCATGGAATACTGGAACCATGTCCTGTGGTCTGATGAGACCAAGATAAACGTATTTGGTTCAGATGGTGTCAAGCGTGTGTGGCGGCAACCAGGTGAGGAGTAGAAAAACAAGTGTGTTTTGCCTACAATTAAGCATGGTGGTGGGAGTGTCATGGTCTGGTGCTGCATGAGTGCTGCCGGCACTGGGAAGCTACAGTTCATTGAGGGAACCATGAATGCCAACATGTACTGTGACATACTGAGGCAGAGCATGATCCCCTCCCTTTGGAGACTGGGCCGCAGGGCAGTATTCCAACATGATAATGACCCCAAACACACCTCTAAGATGACCACTGCCTTGCTAAAGAAGCTGGTGGTAAAGGTGATGGACTGGACAAGCATGTCTCCAGATGTAAACCCTACTGAGCATCTGTGGGGCATCCTCAAACGGAAGGTGGTGGAGCGCAAGGTCTTTAACATCTACCAGATCCATGATGTCGACATGGAAGACTGGAAGAGGGCTCCAGGGGCAACATGTGAAGCTCTGGTGAACTCCATGCCCAAGAGGGTTAAGGCAGTGCTGGAAAATAATAGTGGCTACACAAAATGTAGACACTTCGGGCCAAATTTGGACATTTCCACTTAGGGGTGTACTCACTTTTGTTGCCAGCGGATTAGACATTAATGGCTGTGTGTTGAGTTATTTTGAGGGGACAGAAAATTTACACTGTTATACAAGCTGTACACTCACTACTTTACATTGTAGCAAAGTGTCATTTCTTTAGTGTTGTCACATGAAAAGATTAAAGATGAAAATATTTACAAAAATGTGAGGGGTGTACTCACTTTTGTGGGATAGGGTACTTCCAGGAGTCTGGGACAGCTTTGGTTGACCTAACCATTGTGTGGAGAAAATTAAGATTGGCCGCACACTGTGGATAACATCCATAAAAGTCCATTATTGCATAACACGGGATAAACAGCACTGGGATATGCAATACAGTTAACACATTTCACATGTGGAGACTGAGCCTAATCATAACTGCGAAGGGATCAACCAATCTCATATATACCATAAATAGACAAGCAAGTAAGAGTGATAAAGAAGAGCGATAAAAATAGGACAATATTGATTTCTTATAGTGGGTTAAATATTAAGTCATGAACTATCAATTCCAAATCATTTTCACATTCAAAGACATGGAGAAGAATAATATATGATAATAAACCATACATGGTCAAAAACTGGTAGACCAAAATTTTTTTAAAAATAAATGAAAAAGAAGAAAAATTAAACAAAGGAAAAAAAAGAATGTAAGGGTATACATATGCAACAAAAAAGTGCACCTATATACCAGTGGCCGCCCGGCCATTAGGGGTGCAGGGGTATCGCCCCCCCATCAATGGGTCCAGCCGTAATCTATATACAGGGTGCCAGACGCATGGATTCCAATGGGAGATTTTTTTTTTTTTTTAAGCACATGACTAAAGGAAAGGAGAAGCAATCTTATTGGCCAAGGAGTTGGAGAGAGGAGAAGGCAAATGGACTGACCAACCAGCCGCCACTGTCTCCAGGGATGGCTCACCCTCAGCAGCTCAGCCATCCAGTACCCCCAGACACAATTTTATGTAAAAAAAAAAAAATTATTCTTAATTTTCCCAAGAAATGTGGGAAAAAATTAATTCCATCTTCAAAAAACTCACCATGGCTCTTACTAAATACCTTGGACTGTCTACCTTCTAAAAAGGGGTCATTTAGGGTATATTTGTACTGAACTGAAATTTCAGGGTCTCAATAAGGGCTCTTTCACACGGTCCGCCTCCGTAGGCGGATGACAGCTCCGTCTCCGCTTGCAGTGCAGAGAGGGAGGTGTCACAGCCCCTGCTGCTCTCTTTGGGGGATCGGATGAGAGCGGACCACCTGTCCGCTCTCGTCCGATCCGATCTCTGAACGGATGGAAAAATAGGGTTTCCATCCGTCCGGATTTCATGGACAGGATCGGATACGGGTGGCAGCGGGTGTCAACGGACATGTCTCCGCTGACATCCGCTGCCCCATAGAGCTGCATGGAGGATCCGATCAGATCCGCCTAAAAAACTGACAGGCGGATCTGATCGGATCGCCCGTGTGAAAGAGCCCTAAATGAGATAGGCCATCAGTACATCAGGTGTGATCAATTTTCAATGACTGGTAGCATATAATGTAGACTCTATAACTTTTACACCGGCAAAATAATGTACACTAGTTTGGGTTATTTTTTACCAAAGATATATAGCAGTATAAATTTTGGCCCAAATTTATGAACAAAATTTTCATTTTATAATAGAAACTAAAAAAACTTTTTCCACGTTTGCTTTTTTTTCCCTTATATCGCAAAAAAAAAAAAAAATCCAGTGGTGATTAAATACCACCTAAAAGAAAGCTTTATTTCTGTGGAAAAAAAATAAATAAATACAAAATTTTGTTTGGGTACAACGTAGCATGACTGAGTAATTGCCATTCAAAGTGTGAGAGCACTGAAAGCTGAAGATTGGGCAGGAAGGGACTAAAAGTGCCCAGTATTGAAGTGGTTAAAGTTCAACCAGGTATGCTTTGTTATTACTGCACTAACAAGGTAGTGCTTTGTTATTCTGCACCAACAAGGTAGTGCTTTGTTATTCTGCACCAACAAGGTAGTGCTTTGTTATTCTGCACGTTATACTGCACCAACAAGATAGTGCTTTGTTATACTGCACCAACAAGATAGTGCTTTGTTATACTGCACCAACAAGATAGTGCTTTGTTATACTGCACCATCCTTTGTTTTTCTCCATTGATTGGATCGCTGCCTGAGGCATTGATTGGAGAGCGAGTCTCGCCTACTCTTGGAGGATTGCTGCAGTAATATACACCCAGGAGTCTAAAAAAGTTTTGGTTGATCTTACCATTGTGTGGATGAAATGAAGACTGGCCACACACTGTGGATAAGATCGATAAAAGTCCTTTATTCCAAAACACGGGACAACCACCACTAGGATATATGATGCAGTTAACGTGTTTCACACAAGGAGTCCTTAATCATAACTGCAAATAGTTTTAAAGAGCAATCTCATATACCATCAATAGACAAGTAAGAGTGATAAAAACATGACAATATTGATTGCCTATAGTGAGTTAAGCACTTCTGGACTGGAAGATTATCCCCTTAAAGAGGTTGTAAACTCCGTTAGATTTTTTTTTTTTTACAACCTGCAAGAGAAACACATAATGAGCTAGCTCATTATGAAATACTTACCTTAGAACGAGCCCCCCGCCGTGCCGTCCTCTCACCTCTACGTCAAGTCGCCCGTCTTCCGGGATCGCGGCATCCGGCCATCTGATTGGCCGGAGCCGCGGTGACGTCACTCCCGCGCACGCGCGCGGGAGCCGACAGTCACAGCACGGGTCTCTGAAGAAACGGCACCAGCGGCCGTTCCTTCAGAGCTCATTCGCCAGTGACGTCACTGGCTGCATGTAAGGTAAATATCTCCTAAACTGTACATGTTTAGGAGATATTTACAGTACCCATAGGTTAGTCTTATCATAGGCTTACCTATAGGTAAAAGTGTCAGAGGAGGGTTTACTTCCTCTTTAAAGACCAGGCCATTTTTTGCAATTCGGCACTGCGTTAATTTAGCGGACAAGTGCACGGTTATGTGACGCTGTACCCAAATAAAATTGATGTCCTTTTTCCCCCACAAATAGAGCTTTCTTTTGGTGGTATTTTATCACCTCTGCCATTTTTTATTTTTGCGCTATAAACACAAAAGAGCGACAATTCTGAAAAAAACAAAAACGAAACATATTTTTCACTTTCTGCTATATAACATTCGCAAAAAAATTTATAATTTAAAAATCATTTTTTTTTTATCCTAATTTGTATTCTGCTACATATTTTTGATAGAAAAAATTGCAATAAGCGTATTTTGATTGGTTTGCGCAAACGTTATCGCGTCTACAAACTAGGGGAAAGATTTATATCATTTTTATGTCATTTTTATTTGTTTGATAAAAAAGGAGTCGCGCTCAGTAGAACAGTCAATATATCCCATGGAAGATGAGCAGCAATAACTGAGAATCACATCCCAGCCACATTCAGCCTTGATGAGTATACAGTTCATGAAAATGTATGGTAAATCTCCACCCTGGTGTAAAATGCAGACAGACGCTTGTGAAGCCCTTCACCACATATAGCCTCTTACCAGAGAGAGACGGGACATACACGGTAAGTAGTTAGAGGACTACTTTGCCTGTATCCAGCAAATCAACTCCGGTACGAATCCAATCATACGGTGTTCACCAATGATAGAGATAGGCTGACGCTTTAGGGACCCACTCTCAGAATATGATATGGAAAAAAAGGCAAAAACGGCCCATAGCGTGATAATGTCTTGATTAGGGTTGAGCGGACACCTAGATGTCCGTGTTCGACGGGTTCGGCCGAACTTTAAAAAAAAGTCCGGGTCCGTGTCCCGGACTTTTACCGAACTTTTCCCGGACACCGAACCCCATTGAAGTCAATGGGGACCCGAACTTTAAGGCACTAAAATGGCTCTAAAACACCAAAGGAAAGGGCTAGAGTGCTGCAAATGGCAGCAAAACGTAATTAAGAGCATGGCAAGTGCTCTGCAAACAAATGTGGATAGGGAAATAACTTAAAACAACAAAAAAAAACAGAAAAATAAAACAATGTTCTTCTTCATCTCTGAAGGACGAGGCCCATATGGAGTAGGAGGGAGGTTGAGGTGGTGGTGGATGTGGCGGTGACATAGGCGTGCGCACAGGGTGTGCTGGGTGTGCCTGGGCACACCCTAATCACCTAGGGCACATAGCATTGCCAGTGAGGAGATGGGAAAGATCTCCCTGGGACCTGCTCTGCTCTATTTCTCCTTGCCTACAGGTACATGGCCCCGATACATTACTCTCCCTGCTGGCAAACACATGCATGTGTATTTCAACTTTGGGGTGCACACCTTAATGCAATAGGCTGCGCACACCTATGGGCGGTGTAGGTGGAAGCGGCGGTGGAGGAGGACCAGGGCCGGATTAACAGCATCATGGGCTTGGTGCTGAGGATTTTGAAGGGCCTTAGGGCCGTGCCTTGCCATGCACCCAGAGGAGGAAGGGTGCAGCCATGCATGCCTAATTCAACATGGGATGCTGTCTCTGAAGCCCATAAACACATCCATGCATCGCCAACTGTCCCTCCTTGTCCGGCCTTCACGCTGTGTGGGGAGGTTCTGAGGGTGCTGCCTGGGGAAGCGAGCATAGAAGCCAGACTTCTGTGTTTACAAGTGACAGAAGAGCGGTAACAGTGAATATGGCCAACCCGGGGCCTATATAAAAGGTAGGGGCCTGGAGCTGCAGCTCCAATAGACCCTACATTAATCTGGCCCTGAGGAGGAGGACGAGGTAGCCAACACTGCTTCTTTTCACAAATTTTAAATGAGGGTACACCCCAAAAGAGTGAGAAAGAGCAAAAATGGAACAATGGGTGGGTAAGGTCGGTATCCATTGCTATTCTGCATAAGGTACGGAAAAGTCCCGTGGGATCCATGCCTGGTTCATTTTAATGAACGTGAGCTTGTCCACATTGTCTCTGGACAGGCGGCTGCGCTTGTCTGTTATAACGCCCCCAGCCGTGCTAAATACCCGTTCAGATAATACACTGGCTGCAGGGCACGCCAGCACCTCCAAGGCGTAAAGGGCAAGCTCAGGCCATGTGCCCAATTTGGAGACCCAGAAGTTGAAGGGGGCAGACCCGTCATTCACTACATGTAGGCGTGTGCACACATACTGCTCCACCATGTTGGTAAAATGCTGCCTCCTGCTAAGACGTTCCATCTGAGCTGCTGGTGCTGCTGTTTGTTGTGGCGTGCTGACAAAGCTTTTCCACATTTCGGCCATGCTAACCCTGCCTTCTGAGGTGCTGGCGGTGCCCTGGTTGCGTTGGCGACCTCCTCCTCCTCCTCCTCTGCCTTGTGCTTCCACTGTGGCCCCGCTGTCAGATGGGAATGCCAGCAGCATGGCGTCTACCAGCGTGCGCTTGTACTCGCGCATCTTGCGATCGCGCTCCAGTGAGTGAATTAAGGACGGTACGTTGTCCTTGTAACGGGGATCCAGCAGCGTGGCCACCCAGTAATCAGCACAAGTTAGAATGTGGGCAACTCGGCGGTCGTTGTGGAGACACTGCAGCATGTAATCGCTCATGTGTGCCAGGCTGCCCAGAGGCGACGAAAGGCTGTCCTCTGTGGGAGGTGTATGGTCCGTGTCCTCTGTATCCCCCCAGCCACGCACCAGTGATGGCCATGAGCTGGCCTGGGTGCCACCCTGCTGTGAACATGGTTCCATCTCCTCCTCCAGCTCCTCCTCCTCCTCATCCTCCTCATCCTCCAGAACTGTGCCCCTGCTGGACAATTGCGTCCCTGGCGTTTGCGTGTGCAGGAACCCACCCTCGGAGCCCCTTGCGAATGACTGCCCTGAAAGCCTTGGAAATGTTACCTCTTCATCCTCCTCCTCCTCCTCATCCTGTGCCACATCCTCTTCCATCATCGCCCGAATTGTTTTTTCAAGGAGGCATAGAAGTGGGATAGTTAAGCTGAGAACGGCGTCATTGCCACTGGCCATGTTGGTGGAGTACTCAAAACAGCGCAACAAGGCACACAGGTCTCGCATGGAGGCCCAGTTATTGGTGGTGAAGTGGTGCTGTTCCGAAGAGCGACTCACGCGTGCGTGCTGCAGCTGAAACTCCACTATGGCCTGCTGCTGCTCGCACAGTCTTTCCAGCATGTGCAAGGTGGAGTTCCACCTTGTGGGCACGTCACATATGAGGCGGTGAGCGGGAAGGCCGAAGTTACGCTGCAGCGCTGCCAGGCGAGCAGCAGCAGGGTGAGAACGCCGAAAGTGCGCACAAACGGCCCGCACTTTCTGCAGCAGCTCTGACATATCGGGGTAGTTTTTAAGGAACCTCTGCACCACCAAATTCAGCACATGCGCCAGGCAAGGGATGTGCGTCAAACCGGCTAGGCCCAGAGCTGCTATGAGATTTCGCCCGTTATCGCACACCACCAGGCCGGGCTTGAGGCTCGCTGGCAGCAACCACTCATTTGTCTGCTGTTCCATGCTCCTCCACAACTCCTGCGCGGTGTGTGGTTTGTCCCCCAAACAGGCAAGTTGTAAAACTGCCTGCTGTCGTTTACCCCTGGCCGTGCTGAAGTTGGTGGTGAAGGTGTTACGCTGTCCGGATGAGGAGGCGGTAGAGGATGAGGAAGCGGAGTAGGAGGAGTTAGGAACAGGAGGCAAACTGAAGCGCCCTGCAATCCTCGGTGGTGGAAGGACATGCGCCAAATTGCTATCTGCCTCAGGCCCATCCGCCACTGCATTTACCCAGTGTGCCGTTAGGGAGATATAACGCCCCTGACCGTGCTTACTGGTCCACGTATCCGTAGTTAGGTGGACCTTGGCACAGATGGCGTTGCGCAGTGCACACCTGATTTTTTCCCCCACTTGGTTGTGCAGGGAAGGGATGGCTTGCCTGGAAAAGTAGTGGCGGCTGGGCACGACGTACTGTGGGACAGCCACCGACATAAGGTTTTTAAAACTGTGCGTCTCCACCAGACGGAATGACAGCATTTCAAAGGCCAATAATTTTGAAATGCTGGCATTCAGGGCCAGGGATCGCGGGTGGGTAGGGGGGTACTTCCTCTTCCTCTCAAGTGTTTGGGAGATGGAAAGCTGAACGCTTCCACGGGACATTGTGGAGATGGTTGTTGGTGACCCAGGTGGTGGTGTTGCTGACAGATCGTCTGTTTGCGGGGTGGCAGGTGCCGGTATCACTACAGATGTGGCTGGAGCGGCCGAGACTGCAGCAGAAGAGGAAGCAGGATGAGCCAGAGACGTTTCTTGGTTTTGAAGGTGTGTACTCCACTGCAGCTCGTGCTTTGCACTTAGATGCCTGATCATGCAGGTTGTGCTCAGGTTGAGAAGGTTCATGCCTCGCTTCAAGCTCTGATTGCACAGGGTGCAAACCACTCGTGTCCTGTCATCAGCACATTTTCTAAAGAACTTCCACGCTAGAAAACTCCTTTGAGCTGACTTTGGTGCGCTCGTTCCCTTGCTGCGTTGGGCAGTAGCGGGCGTAGTGTCTAGGGCACGGCCGCTCCGCTTCTGCACCCTGCTCCCTCTTCTGCTGTGCTGGTGGCTCTGTGCGACCACCGCCTCTTCCTCCAAACTACTCAGTTCACCTGCATGACGTTCATTCCATGTGGGGTCGAGGACCTCATCGTCCTCCACATCATCTTCCACCCAGTCTTCACCCCTGCCCTCCTTGTCAGTCTCCACAATGCTGAACGCCGCAGCAGTTGGCACCTGCGTTTCGTCATCATCGGAGACGTGCTGCGATGATCCTTGCATGTACTCATCTTGAGGAATAAGTGGTTGGGCATCGCTGCACTCAATCTCTTCCACTTCTGGGGCAGGGCTAGGTGGATGGCCCTGGGAAACCCTGCTGACAGAGTCCTCAAAAAGAATAAGAGACTGCTGTATGGCTTGGGGCTCAGACTGCTGGCCTGATTTGCAAGGGGGTGAGGTGAAAGACGGTTGGACATTGGCTGCAGGTGCCAACTCTGACCTTTCTGCAGTAGACTGGGTGGGAGACAATGTGAAGGAACTGGAGGCACTGTCAGCAGCAAACCAATCTACTATCGCCTCAACTTGTTCTGGCCTCATCACTTCTAGGGGCGTTTGATGCCCTACCAAATACTGATGCAGGTTCTGTCGCCTACTCACACTTGAGGAAGGTGTTTCACTTGTGCGTGTAGCTGGCACAGATCGACCATGTCCTCTCCTTGCAACAGGAGCTCTACCAGCAGCACCACGACCCAGGCCACGGCCCTTATTTGACGGTCTCCTCATATTTCTGTAATTTAAGATCTTGCCCTAGAAAGGTTTTTATTGAATAGCGGAATAGAAAATATGATCCAAAAAAAGTGTATGTATATCACACGTACACAACCACACTAGGCCCCAATTACTATTGTTTGTACCCCTAAAAGGCTAGATGAGGAGTAGGGGGAGTATGGAACAGGCAGCACCCTCAAACCTTCAGAAGTATGAGATGAACCCCAACAACTTGGAAAGGTGGATCTCTCTCACACGTACCGACACAGACTATCCCGCAATTCAATTGATCCTCAAAGGTTTTTATTGAATAGCGGAATAGGAAATATGATCAAAAAAAGTGTATGTATCTCGCACGTACACAACCACACTAGGCCCCAATTACTATTGTTTGTACCCCTAAAAGGCTAGATGAGGAGTAGGGGGGGTATGGAACAGGCAGCACCCTCAAACCTTCAGAAGTATGAGATGAACCCCAACAACTTGGAAAGGTGGATCTCTCTCACACGTACCGACACAGACTATCCCGCAATTCAATTGATCCTCAAAGGTTTTTATTGAATAGCGGAATAGGAAATATGATCAAAAAAAGTGTATGTATCTCGCACGTACACAACCACACTAGGCCCCAATTACTATTGTTTGTACCCCTAAAAGGCTAGATGAGGAGTAGGGGGGGTATGGAACAGGCAGCACCCTCAAACCTTCAGAAGTATGAGATGAACCCCAACAACTTGGAAAGGTGGATCTCTCTCACACGTACCGACACAGACTATCCCGCAATTCAATTGATCCTCAAAGGTTTTTATTGAATAGCGGAATAGGAAATATGATCAAAAAAAGTGTATGTATCTCGCACGTACACAACCACACTAGGCCCCAATTACTATTGTTTGTACCCCTAAAAGGCTAGATGAGGAGTAGGGGGAGTATGGAACAGGCAGCACCCTCAAACCTTCAGAAGTATGAGATGAACCCCAACAACTTGGAAAGGTGGATCTCTCTCACACGTACCGACACAGACTATCCCGCAATTCAATTGATCCTCAAAGGTTTTTATTGAATAGCGGAATAGGAAATATGATCAAAAAAAGTGTATGTATCTCGCACGTACACAACCACACTAGGCCCCAATTACTATTGTTTGTACCCCTAAAAGGCTAGATGAGGAGTAGGGGGGGTATGGAACAGGCAGCACCCTCAAACCTTCAGAAGTATGAGATGAACCCCAACAACTTGGAAAGGTGGATCTCTCTCACACGTACCGACACAGACTATCCCGCAATTCAATTGATCCTCAAAGGTTTTTATTGAATAGCGGAATAGGAAATATGATCAAAAAAAGTGTATGTATCTCGCACGTACACAACCACACTAGGCCCCAATTACTATTGTTTGTACCCCTAAAAGGCTAGATGAGGAGTAGGGGGGGTATGGAACAGGCAGCACCCTCAAACCTTCAGAAGTATGAGATGAACCCCAACAACTTGGAAAGGTGGATCTCTCTCACACGTACCAACACAGACTATCCCCCAATTTAACTGATCCCCAGAGGTTTTTGATTAAATAGCGGAATAGAAAATATGATCCCAAAAAAGTGTATGTATATCACACGTACACAACCACACTAGGCCCCAATTACTATTGTTTGTACCCCTAAAAGGCTAGGAGTAGGGGGAGTATGGAACAGGCAGCACCCTCAAACCTTCAGAAGTATGAGATGAACCCCAACAACTTGGAAAGGTGGATCTCTCTCACACGTACCAACACAGACTATCCCCCAATTTAACTGATCCCCAAAGGTTTTTGATTAAATAGCGGAATAGAAAATATGATCCCAAAAAAGTGTATGTATATCACACGTACACAACCACACTAGGCCCCAATTACTATTGTTTGTACCCCTAAAAGGCTAGGAGTAGGGGGGAGTATGGAACAGGCAGCACCCTCAAACCTTCAGAAGTATGAGATGAACCCCAACAACTTGGAAAGGTGGATCTCTCTCACACGTACCAACACAGACTATCCCCCAATTTAACTGATCCCCAGAGGTTTTTGATTAAATAGCGGAATAGAAAATATGATCCCAAAAAAGTGTATGTATATCACACGTACACAACCACACTAGGCCCCAATTACTATTGTTTGTACCCCTAAAAGGCTAGGAGTAGGGGGAGTATGGAACAGGCAGCACCCTCAAACCTTCAGAAGTATGAGATGAACCCCAACAACTTGGAAAGGTGGATCTCTCTCACACGTACCAACACAGACTATCCCCCAATTTAACTGATCCCCAGAGGTTTTTGATTAAATAGCGGAATAGAAAATATGATCCCAAAAAAGTGTATGTATATCACACGTACACAACCACACTAGGCCCCAATTACTATTGTTTGTACCCCTAAAAGGCTAGGAGTAGGGGGAGTATGGAACAGGCAGCACCCTCAAACCTTCAGAAGTATGAGATGAACCCCAACAACTTGGAAAGGTGGATCTCTCTCACACGTACCAACACAGACTATCCCCCAATTTAACTGATCCCCAAAGGTTTTTGATTAAATAGCGGAATAGAAAATATGATCCCAAAAAAGTGTATGTATATCACACGTACACAACCACACTAGGCCCCAATTACTATTGTTTGTACCCCTAAAAGGCTAGGAGTAGGGGGAGTATGGAACAGGCAGCACCCTCAAACCTTCAGAAGTATGAGATGAACCCCAACAACTTGGAAAGGTGGATCTCTCTCACACGTACCAACACAGACTATCCCCCAATTTAACTGATCCCCAAAGGTTTTTGATTAAATAGCGGAATAGAAAATATGATCCCAAAAAAGTGTATGTATATCACACGTACACAACCACACTAGGCCCCAATTACTATTGTTTGTACCCCTAAAAGGCTAGGAGTAGGGGGAGTATGGAACAGGCAGCACCCTCAAACCTTCAGAAGTATGAGATGAACCCCAACAACTTGGAAAGGTGGATCTCTCTCACACGTACCAACACAGACTATCCCCCAATTTAACTGATCCCCAAAGGTTTTTGATTAAATAGCGGAATAGAAAATATGATCCCAAAAAAGTGTATGTATATCACACGTACACAACCACACTAGGCCCCAATTACTATTGTTTGTACCCCTAAAAGGCTAGGAGTAGGGGGAGTATGGAACAGGCAGCACCCTCAAACCTTCAGAAGTATGAGATGAACCCCAACAACTTGGAAAGGTGGATCTCTCTCACACGTACCAACACAGACTATCCCCCAATTTAACTGATCCCCAAAGGTTTTTGATTAAATAGCGGAATAGAAAATATGATCCCAAAAAAGTGTATGTATATCACACGTACACAACCACACTAGGCCCCAATTACTATTGTTTGTACCCCTAAAAGGCTAGGAGTAGGGGGAGTATGGAACAGGCAGCACCCTCAAACCTTCAGAAGTATGAGATGAACCCCAACAACTTGGAAAGGTGGATCTCTCTCACACGTACCAACACAGACTATCCCCCAATTTAACTGATCCCCAAAGGTTTTTGATTAAATAGCGGAATAGAAAATATGATCCCAAAAAAGTGTATGTATATCACACGTACACAACCACACTAGGCCCCAATTACTATTGTTTGTACCCCTAAAAGGCTAGGAGTAGGGGGAGTATGGAACAGGCAGCACCCTCAAACCTTCAGAAGTATGAGATGAACCCCAACAACTTGGAAAGGTGGATCTCTCTCACACGTACCAACACAGACTATCCCCCAATTTAACTGATCCCAAAAGGTTTTTGATTAAATAGCGGAATAGAAAATATGATCCCAAAAAAGTGTATGTATATCACACGTACACAACCACACTAGGCCCCAATTACTATTGTTTGTACCCCTAAAAGGCTAGGAGTAGGGGGAGTATGGAACAGGCAGCACCCTCAAACCTTCAGAAGTATGAGATGAACCCCAACAACTTGGAAAGGTTGATCTCTCTCACACGTACCAACACAGACTATCCCCCAATTTAACTGATCCCCAAAGGTTTTTGATTAAATAGCGGAATAGAAAATATGATCCCAAAAAAGTGTATGTATATCACACGTACACAACCACACTAGGCCCCAATTACTATTGTTTGTACCCCTAAAAGGCTAGATGAGGAGTAGGGGGAGTATGGAACAGGCAGCACCCTCAAACCTTCAGTATGAGATTGTGTTCACTGTACCCCACAAAGATTGAGTTCACTGCACCCCACAATGATTGTGTTCACTGCACCCCACAAAGATTGTGTTCACTGCACCTCACAAAGATTGTGTTCACTGTACCCCCCAAAGATTGTGTTCACTGCACCCCACAAAGATTCTGTTCACTGTACCCCACAAAGATTGTGTTCACTGCACCCCAAAAAGATTGTGTTCACTGCACCCCAAAAAGGATGTTGTTCACTGCACCCCAAAAAGGATGTTGTTCACTCCACCCCAAAAAGATTGTGTTCACTGCACCCCACAAAGATTGTGTTCACTGCACCCCAAAAAGATTGTGTTCACTGCACCCCAAAAATGATTTTGTTCACTGCACCCCAAAAAGGATTTTGTTCACTGCACCCCAAAAAGGATGTTGTTCACTCCACCCCAAAAAGATTGTGTTCACTGCACCCCAAAAAGATTGTGTTCACTGCACCCCACAAAGGATTTTGTTCACTGCACCCCAAAAAGATTGTGTTCACTGCACCCCAAAAAGGATGTTGTTCACTGCACCCCAAAAAGGATTTTGTTCACTGCACCCCAAAAAGATTGTGTTCACTGCACCCCACAAAGGATTTTGTTCACTGCACCCCACAAAGATTGTGTTCACTGCACACCAAAAAGGATTGTGTTCACTGCACCCCAAAAAGATTTTGTTCACTGCACCCCAAAAAGATTGTGTTCACTGCAGCCCAAAAAGATTGTGTTCACTGCAGCCCAAAAAGATTGTGTTCACTGCAGCCCAAAAAGATTGTGTTCACTGCAGCCCAAAAAGATTGTGTTCACTGCAGCTCACACACAGAAAAATGGATGTGGATCACTGACACCTGCCTATCTCCAATCCCACACCACACAGCAATATCGATTGTAGTTTGTAGAACACAGTTTCCCTAAAATTCAGCAGACTCTGTCCCTAACAGGATTGAGAAGAGATCGTAGATCAGGATTGAGTGCAGATTCACCCCACCCCCCACACAGCAATATCGATTGTAGTTTGTAGAACACAGTTTCCCTAAAATTCAGCAGACTCTGTCCCTAACAGGATTGAGAAGAGATCGTAGATCAGGATTGAGTGCAGATTCACCCCACCCCCCACACAGCAATATCGATTGTAGTTTGTAGAACACAGTTTCCCTAAAATTCAGCAGACTCTGTCCCTAACAGGATTGAGAAGAGATCGTAGATCAGGATTGAGTGCAGATTCACCCCACCCCCCACACAGCAATATCGATTGTAGTTTGTAGAAGACACTGACCCTATATAATTCAGCAGACTCTATCCCTAAAATGCCTACAACTCGCCCTGCCTAAACACTCCGACCTGTCCCTCAATTCTATCCGGACACAAATGGTTTTTTCCTGCCTATCTTTCCCTAATCAGCAGCCAGCACGTTGATGTGTGCTCTGTCCCTGAATCTAAGCAGCATAATGACGCCGCTGCGGCTGCCTCGAACTTATAAAGACTTGGTCACATGCTTCAGACGGCCAATCACAGCTACTGAGACATTTGCAGGCATGGCTGGGATGGCTTAAGGCACACCAGTTAAACGATTGTTGATTGGCTGTTGAAAGCCCGCCATGAAAAGAGCGCCAAAGCATGCAAAACCCGGAAATAAAACGACCGAACACGGATTTTTACCCGAACATACAGTAAAGTGTCCGTGTCCGTGTTCGGGTACAAAAAATCCAATTATTCGGTACGAACACGAATAATACAGTCCGTGTTCGCTCAACACTAGTCTTGATATTTATTAGGTAGGAAATTGAATTACACTCACCCAAATAAAATAACATCAAGCCTTTAGCCACATCATGGGTGGTGGAACGGTACAGGGTACTTCCGGGTTCCGGGTATGACGGAGTGACGCTCGTTCAGCTCCTCCCCGAAGCTTTTCGTCGGATGGACGTTCTCAAGGGGGCGTGAGCGTGCGTCGGCGTCATACTCCATATGAGGACACCTAATGAGACCAATAGCATACAGCTGACAAACCGGGCGGGACAGGGAGCACCAGAAATGACCTCAGCGCTTCAACATGGAGCGCAAACAACCAAATATACCCGGAAGTAGTAAATGCAGGGACGCAAATGAACACACCGGCTGCAAAACATAAAGTTCATGCGGCTACAAACGTAGCCGGGGGAACCAAATTGAATGAAATCACCCCATCAACCCAAAACACCGGAAAGACCCCCTCGATCCAAGCAGCACAATGGGCTAAGGCATAGAAATTAAAAGAAGATTAAAATTGATGAGAGGTTAAAATAATAACCACATAACATTGAACAAACATTATACATAAAATAAAATGGAATTAAAATCATCAGAACGCTTTAATCAAATGTTACAAAAATATGATATATCAATCCTGCCATGAAACACACCCTTATGGGAGAAAAGATAATTGATGTAAACAAAATTGATACCTCAAAGGACACTAACTATTATTCAAAAACGCATTGACGTCCCATTCAATATTTAGGCCAAAAGGCCTATATACCTTGAGACGATATATCCATTTTGTTTCAAGTCGAGACACCTCTCTCCTGATATGACACCCTCTCCAATGGGGCTGTAATACGTCAATGATCATGAAGGAGGTGCCTCTGGGATCCTTAGCGTGTTTTAGAGCAAAATGTTTAGAAAGGGAATGTTTGGGGAATCCCTTTCTAATATTGGCCACGTGCTCATTCATCCGCACCTGAAAAGGTCGAATGGTGCGGCCAACATAGTGGAGTCCACATGAGCACGTAATTAAATACACCACATTTTTGGTGGTGCAAGTGGCGAAATGCTCAATCTGGTAGGTATTGCCAGTGACATTAGATGAAAAGTTGGTATATTTCCTAGATTTCAACACATTTATTTTACAGATGGAGCATCGCCTACAAGGGTAAAAACCCTTCATCTGAAAAAAAGGGACTGGTCTTTTAGGAGGATCAACAATTTTGGGAGCAATAGATAGTCGCAACGGGGGTAAACCTCTATATGTAATAGCTGGAACCTCAGGTAATAACGGCCCCAGGACTCTATCACTCCTCAGAACACTCCAGTGTTTCCTTAGGAGTTTCTTTACCAGATAATGCTGGGACGAATAGCTAGTAAAGAATGTGAATTTAGGGGGGGGCCCTAAAAGGTACAGAGGAATCCACCGGAACCAATGGTCTGGATGTCGGATCCAGAATGTGCTCTCGTTGCATGGACCCAATTTCCCTAGCGATGGAATCAAGTTCATCAGGGTTATAACCCTTAGAGACAAAACGTTCCTTCAAGACACCTATAAGGGTTATAACCCTGATGAACTTGATTCCATCGCTAGGGAAATTGGGTCCATGCAACGAGAGCACATTCTGGATCCGACATCCAGACCATTGGTTCCGGTGGATTCCTCTGTACCTTTTAGGGCCCCCCCTAAATTCACATTCTTTACTAGCTATTCGTCCCAGCATTATCTGGTAAAGAAACTCCTAAGGAAACACTGGAGTGTTCTGAGGAGTGATAGAGTCCTGGGGCCGTTATTACCTGAGGTTCCAGCTATTACATATAGAGGTTTACCCCCGTTGCGACTATCTATTGCTCCCAACATTGTGGATCCTCCTAAAAGACCAGTCCCTTTTTTTCAGATGAAGGGTTTTTACCCTTGTAGGCGATGCTCCATCTGTAAAATAAATGTGTTGAAATCTAGGAAATATACCAACTTTTCATCTAATGTCACTGGGAATACCTACCAGATTGAGCATTTCGCCACTTGTACCACCAAAAATGTGGTGTATTTAATTACGTGCTCATGTGGACTCCACTATGTTGGCCGCACCATTCGACCTTTTCAGGTGCGGATGAATGAGCACGTGGCCAATATTAGAAAGGGATTCCCCAAACATTCCCTTTCTAAACATTTTGCTCTAAAACACGCTAAGGATCCCAGAGGCACCTCCTTCATGATCATTGACGTATTACAGCCCCATTGGAGAGGGTGTCATATCAGGAGAGAGGTGTCTCGACTTGAAACAAAATGGATATATCGTCTCAAGGTATATAGGCCTTTTGGCCTAAATATTGAATGGGACGTCAATGCGTTTTTGAATAATAGTTAGTATCCTTTGAGGTATCAATTTTGTTTACATCAATTATCTTTTCTCCCATAAGGGTGTGTTTCATGGCAGGATTGATATATCATATTTTTGTAACATTTGATTAAAGCGTTCTGATGATTTTAATTCCATTTTATTTTATGTATAATGTTTGTTCAATGTTATGTGGTTATTATTTTAACCTCTCATCAATTTTAATCTTCTTTTAATTTCTATGCCTTAGCCCATTGTGCTGCTTGGATCGAGGGGGTCTTTCCGGTGTTTTGGGTTGATGGGGTGATTTCATTCAATTTGGTTCCCCCGGCTACGTTTGTAGCCGCATGAACTTTATGTTTTGCAGCCGGTGTGTTCATTTGTGTCCCTGCATTTACTACTTCCGGGTATATTTGGTTGTTTGCGCTCCATGTTGAAGCGCTGAGGTCATTTCCGGTGCTCCCTGTCCCGCCCGGTTTGTCAGCTGTATGCTATTGGTCTCATTAGGTGTCCTCATATGGAGTATGACGCCGACGCTCGCTCACGCCCCCCTTGAGAACGTCCATCCGACGAAAAGCTTCGGGGAGGAGCTGAACGAGCGTCACTCCGTCATACCCGGAACACGGAAGTACCCTGTACCGTTCCACCGCCCATGATGTGGCTAAAGGCTTGATGTTATTTTATTTGGGTGAGTGTAATGCAATTTCCTACCTAATAAATATCAAGACATTATCACGCTATGGGCCGTTTTTGCCTTTTTTTCCATATCATATTCTGAGAGTGGGTCCCTAAAGCGTCAGCCTATCTCTATCATTGGTGAACACCGTATGATTGGATTTGTACCGGAGTTGATTTGCTGGATACAGGCAAAGTAGTCCTCTAACTACTTACCGTGTATGTCCCGTCTCTCTCTGGTAAGAGGCTATATGTGGTGAAGGGCTTCACAAGCGTCTGTCTGCATTTTACACCAGGGTGGAGATTTACCATACATTTTCATGAACTGTATACTCATCAAGGCTGAATGTGGCTGTGATGTGATTCTCAGTTATTGCTGCTCATCTTCCATGGGATATATTGACTGTTCTACTGAGCGCGACTCCTTTTTTATCATTTTCTTTTATACATCCAGCTGTATGAGTTCGCTGCTATAAGGGCGCGGGTTTTATATACTTATTTTATTTTTATTTGTTTATTTATTTTTTTACTAGTAATGGCGGCGATCAGTGATTTTTTGACATTTCGGCAGACAGATCGGATCCCTAACTGACATTTTTGACACTTTTGGGGGGACCAGTGACATTACTACAGTAATCAGTGCTAAAAATATGCACTGTTGCTATAATAATGATGCTGGCAGGGAAGGGGTTAACCCGGGGTGATCAAAGGGTTAAGTGTGAGCCTAGGGGTGTTTTCTAACTGTGGGGGGGGGGATGGGCTTGTGAAATCAATACAGAGACCTGTGATCCTAACTAGGAGGAACACAGGAACTCTGCATTGATTTCTGAGAGAACAACGGTCTGCTGTGTTTCTAACAGCAGACCACTGTTCTCTCTTCACAGGGAGCGATCACGGGTGCTCGCTTCCCCGCTGGCTAGTGGGTGCATGCGTGCCGCTGGCGGCGTGCGCGCGCCCCCCAGGATTGCTCCCATGGATCGCCGTACAGGTAGGTTAAAAATTAAGTCCTGAACTATCAATTCCAAATCATTTGTACATTTAAAGACATAGAAAAGGATAATATATGAAAATAAATCATACCTAGTCAAAAACTGATAGACTAACATTTTTTAAAAATCAAATGAAAAGAAGAGCAATAAAAAAAGGAAAAAAAAAATCATGTAGGTAGGGGATACATATGCACAAACATGTGCACCTATATACTCAAAAAGCAACATAGGATTAATATGAAAATAAAAGGGCCATATACGTCCAGACAGACATCATCATCAGCAGGCTTACGTAGGAAAACCTGTAAATAGAGATATGATAAAATAAAGGAAACTAGTACAAAAATATACATAGAAAATCCAATCGCCAAATACATAGAAGATGCGACTTGAGGATAAAAATATGGCGCTCAAGGTAACTTGCAAATAAGAGAGAGATAAAAGCATAAATGTATGATCACTCTAAATGTCTACAGAATATTTTACGAAATATTGTATTTCGCTGAATTACAGATATTTGTAACTGTTACATATGTTCAATAAAAATATTTACAAAAAAAAGCATAAAATGTGGTTTATATATATATATATATATATATATATATATATATATATATATAGTCTGTAAGTTGGTAGGAAGATTAGTCCATTAAGGGGGATGTATGGGCTTCAGATGGATACAGTGCTTTGCAAAAGTATTTGGCCCCCTTGAACTTTTCGACCTTTTGCCACATTTCAGGCTTCAAACATAAAGATATAAAACTGTAATTTTTTGTGAAGAATCAACAAGTGGGACACAATCATGAAGGGGAATGAAATTTATTGGATATTTCAAACACTTTTAACAAATAAAAAACTGAAAAATTGGGCGTGCAAAATTATTCAGCTCCTTTACTTTCAGTGAAGCAAACTCTCTCCAGAAGTTCAGTGAGGATCTCTTAATGATCCAATGTTGACCTAAATGACCTAAATGACTAATGATGCAAAATTGCAAAACAGCTCCAGCTCAGTAAGGTTGGATGGAGAGCGTTTGTGAACAGCAGTTTTCAGTTCTTTCCACAGATTCTAGATTGGATTCAGGTCTTGACTTTGACTTGGCCATTCTAACACCTGGATATGTTTATTTGTGAACCATTCCATTGTAGATTTTGCTTTATGTTTTGGATCATTGTCTTGTTGGAAGACAAATCTCCATCCCAGTCTCAGGTCTTTTGCAGACTCCATCAGGTTTTCTTCCAGAATGGTCCTGTATTTGTCTCCATCCATCTTGCCATCAATTTTAACCATCTTCCCTGTCCCTGCTGAAGAAAAGCAGGCCCAAACCATGATGCTGCCACCACCATATATGACAGTGGGGATGGTGTGTTCAGGGTGATGAGCTGTGTTGCTTTTACGCCAAACATAACGTTTTGCATTGTTGCCAAAAAGTTCGATTTTGGTTTCATCTGACCAGAGCACCTTCTTCCACATGTTTGGTGTGTCTCTCAGGTGGCTTGTGGCAAACTTTAAACAACATTTTTTATGGATATCTTTAAGAAATGGCTTTCTTCTTGCCACTCTTCCATAAAGGCCAGATTTGTGCAGTATATGACTGATTGTTGTCCTATGGACAGAGTCTCCCACCTCAGCTGTAGATCTCTGCAGTTCATCCAGAGTGATCATGGGCCTCTTCGCTGCATCTCTGATCAGTCTTCTCCTTGTATGAGCTGAAAGTTTAGAGGGACGGCCAGGTCTTCGTAGATTTGCAGTGGCCTGATACTCCTTCCATTTCAATATTATCGCTTGCTCAGTGCTCCTTGGGATGTTTAAAACTTGGGAAATATTTTTGTATCCAAATCCGGCTTTAAACTTCTCCACAACAGTATCTCGGACCTACCTGGTGTGTTCCTTGTTCTTCATGATGCTCTCTGCGCTTTAAACGGACCTCTGAGACTATCACAGTGCAGGTGCATTTATACGGAGACTTGATTACACACAGGTGGATTCTATTTATCATCATTAGTCATTTAGGTTAACATTGGGTCATTCAGAGATCCTCAATGAACTTCTGGAGAGAGTTTGCTGCACGCCCAATTTTTCAGTTTTTTATTTGTTAACAAAGTTTGAAATATCCAATAAATTTCGTTCCACTTCATGATTGTGTCCCACTTGTTGTTGATTCTTCACAAAAAATTACAGTTTTATATCTTTATGTTTGAAGCCTGAAATGTGGCAAAAGGTCGCAAAGTTCAAGGGGGCCGAATACTTTCGCAAGGCACTGTATAACCGACAACATGCAGCAAGGGCAGGCTCTTCACAGTAGTAGTATTGTTCATTTATCCATCATTAAAATTACTGCACTTAGAGGCGCTCTTCTTGTCTATCCTTATCACTAAGTCCATAGAAAACTATGATGAACATTTGTGTCCATAGATATACTACACTACGGCTAGGCAATATTGAGGAAGACAAATTTAACTCTAATTAACTATAATAAATTGAAAGCACAAAAATTATAAAAAAAGATCCCTCTCTATATTGCCCAGTTACTCATAGTTCCGACCCTGTGGAATCTGAGGTTTGAGGTGAAATATCCAAAATACTTCCCTTTTACAGAAAAGCTGAAAGACCTCCCCACCTCTGTTGGAGGTCTTCACTTTTTCAATCACGTTGACTTGAACCGCCGATATGTCACCTGCATGGTAGTGAGCAAAATGTCGGGCTACATTGGTTGAGAGATTTTTCTCTATGCTATAGTTACACATAGTTACATAGTAGTTAAAGTTAAATAAAGACAAAAGTCCATCCAGTTCTACCTGTGTAGTTGTGTGTGTGGCAGTGACGATATTAATTTCCCATATCCCTGAATATTGTGTTCTTTGAGATGCACGTCCAAGAGTCTTTTAAAGTATCGATACTCCCCGCTGATACCAGCAATTGTGGAAGAGAATTCCACATTCTTACCGCCCTGACAGTATAGAGATACTGGATGTGACAAATTTTGCAGGTGATTAAATAGATGACATACAGTATGTGGTGTTGCAATTAAAAAATCTATTGATTTTTTTTACCATGTCATCCACAGACGAACAGAACGAATTGCCTTTTAAAAGATGGGCACAAATGGGACAAGACCCACTACCACAACAGAAATTCCCTTTAACCCTTTCCCACCCGGCATATTACAAATTGACACCCGTGGAAATCTCTCCTCCCTTCGGGTAGACGTCATATGACGTCCTCCTGGTCACGATGCTCACGCGAGCCCCCAGGAGTGCGCAGCACGGCGATCAGGGATGAGGCATGTCCTTTTGGACACAGCCCATCCCCAATCAGGGTAAAGAGCCAATGAAAATGTTATTTTACCACGTGACCGGCTGTGTCCAATCACAGCCGGTCAACAAACCACGGTAACTCACTGTTACTTGGTTCTCCTCTTCCCACTCTGATCCAGTATAAGGAGGAGATCTGGAAACAGTGAGTTACTGTGTTACAATGTACACTACTGTGCCCCGACTGCCCCCCCAAAAAAGAGGACCTGTGTGTAAGCCCTTCAGAGTACACAAGTACTTGTCTTCAGTACATCAGAGTACCCCGGGGACCTGTCTCAAGCTCATCAGAGTACCTGAGTACCTATCTGCAGCCAATTAGTGTACCCAAGTACCTTTCTGCAGCCCATCAGAATAGCCAAGTACCTATCTGCAGCCAATCAGAGTACCCAAGTACCTGTCTCCAAGCCTAGAGTACCTAAGTATCTCTCTGTAGCCCATCACAGTACCCAAGTATCTATCTGCAGCCCTTCAGAGTGCACAAGTACCTATCTGCCGCCCATCAGAGTACCTGTCTCCAGCCACTCAGAGTATTCAGTACCTATCTGACACCCATCAGAGTACCCGAGTACCTGTCTCGTGGGGTAAATTCTGGGCGTTTTGATTGTTTCTGTGCTCTAGGACCTTTAAAATTGTGATAGGTAGTCAGGCAATTAGATGTGTAATTGTAATGTTCCGGTACCTTTGGTACCCTAAATTACACTTTCCACAAGTGTATGCGCCCCACCATTTACTTTTGGAAAAGGTGCGCATACACCTTTAAGACTGGAGCTGTCATCACCCAGCGCCGGACTAGATGGCTATTTAAAGCGCCGGTTCTCACTCACATGTGTTCGTTCAAACACCCTTACCTGGATGCTAACCTTGCTTGAAGCTTCCATGCTTGCAAGCTTACCTCGCTGACGGAACCTCGCCGCGCTGATCCCTGTATCCCACTACTGGATCATCCGCCTCTCCTGAACCACCCTTCGGCTGTATCGCTAATAGTGCTAAGTACCCCGCAGGGGAATTCTCTATAAACTTATACTAAGCTTACACTATCTAGCTCTGCATAGTAAAGACTGTTTATCACATCTGCATAACTAGATTGCTAGCTCTTGAGACTACTGCTACTTTTCTGCACTGGGTTGATCTCTTTTGTATGTCCACCTGCTATTCTGTCATCTGCTATCATACAACATTGCTAAACCTTCCTGCATCCATCTGCTACTGTCTCACCTTCAAGTGTCTATCACCTACCACCTCCACTCAACCTATCCCTCAACCTTCATCATTGTGTTACCACATACATAAAGTCATTCTAGGAACCAGCTTGCTAATTGTGTGTATTTACTGGCTGAAATAAGACCTTCCACACATGATGAGTCATTGAGGTTGGGAATGGTATCTCAGCATATCTCTTACATGACTACTGACGTGGAACTATTTCTGCAGCTGAAAATCCACACCATATAAGAAACGCAGGAGCGTTACAGATTGAACGAACCAAAAATGGATTCAGCAGAAATAACCACTCAGGTGACACAATTAAAACAGCAAGTATCTGCGTTAATACACGCATTTGCTGAATTAAAAGAAGACAATCAGGCTCTGTCGCAGCAGGTAATTAGACTGACACAACTTACCTCTGCTCAGTCCCCTGAACCCAAGATAAATCCCCCTTTGGTATTTACAGGCGATCGCAAAAAATTTTGCGAATTTAAAAACGCATGTGAGTTACTTTTTTTGCTAAAACCTCGTACCTACCTTACTGATCACATTAAGGTTTGTACTATTATTTCTTACCTATCAAGCGATCCTCGAGCCTGGGCAGATTCTCTTTTTGAGAAAAACGACCAGCTTCTCAACTCCTATGCCTTGTTCCTGGCAGAGCTCACTAGCCTATATGATGACCCCAATAGGCAGAGTACTGCTGATCTTCAGTTAAGATCCTTGAAACAAGGAAGGAGGCCTGTAGAAGACTTTGTCGCAGAGTTCAAGAGATGGACCCTTGATTCAGAATGGAATAATGCATCTCTGAAAACCCAATTTAGGCTTGGCCTATCAGAAGCCGTTAAGGACGAGCTCGCCCGAGCGGATCTGCCAAAAACCCTGGATGCATTAATACAACTCAGTATTACCATAGATAGAAGACTACGAGAAAGAAAGGCTGAAAAGATGGGAATGCCATTATCCGTTTCCTCTCGGAGTCTGGCCGTTCCTATGGAGGTAGGAACCATACGCCCACCGCTATCAACTATGGAAAAAGCCAAAAGACGAAATGAAAATCTCTGCTTGTACTGTGCATCCCCGGATCACAAGATAAACGTCTGTCCCCTAGTCAACAAAAAGAAGGGTGAGTGTTCACATGTCTCTCTAGGAGGATTGACAACTTCATTCACTAACCCCTACATTTCTGTTTTTTTGACATTACAGTGGGACCAGAACAGGATTACTACTAAGGCCATGATTGACACAGGATCTTGTGGAAATTATATGGATATATGTTTTGCTGCTTTAAATAAAATTCCTATTATTTCTAAACTCAAACCTGTCTCAGTAAGTCTTATTACCGGTGTTCCGTTATCCTCTGGTCCGATCACCGATCAGACACAAGCACTTCTAGTCACTATTAACGAGTCTCATAATACCATCACCCCACTTTCCCATTGTGTTGGGACTTCCCTGGTTGCACACACACCAACCAACCATAGATTGGAAGAAACTGTCCTTGACCTTCCCTTCTTGTTATTGCGAGGAAACGTGTAACCTCCCGTTTTCCGGGAAGATTCTGTCTGTGGTGACAGATGAGATTGCACCACTATGTTATCAGGATCTTTCTGAGGTTTTTCTTGAGAAAAATGCTCAAGCATTACCTCCTCATCGAGACTATGATTGTAGCATTGATCTACTCCCAAATAGCAAATTGCCGTTCGGTCATGTTTATCCTCTTTCACAGGATGAACTTGCCCATCTTAGTTACATAGTTACATAGTTACATAGTTAGTGAGGCTGAAAAAAGACACAAGTCCATCCAGTTCAACCTATGTGTGTGTGTTTGCTTTTAACCGTACATTGTATACCCCTGTATGTTGTGGTCTTTAAGGTGTCCATCCAATAGTTTTTTGAAACTATCAATGCTCCCCGCTGATACGACTGCTTGCGGAAGAGAATTCCACATCCTTACCGCTCTTACAGTGAAGAACCCCTTACGCACTTTAAGGTTAAACCGCCTTTCCTCTAGTTTTAGTGAGTGGCCACGTGTCTTATTGTATTCCCTTACTCTAAATAGTTTGTTCCTTATGCTCGGGTCGCCAGTACAGTATTTGTACATTGATATCATATCCCCCCTCAAGCGTCTCTTCTCCAGAGAGAATAGGTTCAGTGCTTTTAGTCTTTCCATATAGCCGATGTCCTCCATTCCCCTAATTATTTTTGTTGCCCTTCTCTGGACTTTCTCCAGTTCCAGCACATCCTTCCTGAGGACCGGTGCCCAGAACTGGACAGCATACTCCAGATGTGGCCGGACCAGAGTCTTGTAGAGTGGAAGAATAATCTCTTTATTTCTGGAGTGAATCCCCTTTTTTATACAACCCAGTATTCTGTTGGCTTTGCTTGCAGCGGCTTGGCATTGCATGCCACTTCCAAGCCTGTTGTCTACCAGTACCCCCAGGTCCCTTTCCATCCTAGACTCACCCAGAGGTTCCCCCCCTAGTGAGTAGCTTGCTTTCTGGTTTCTGGCCCCCAAGTGCATTACTTTACATTTTTCTACATTAAATCTCATCTGCCATGTAGTTGCCCACCCCGTTATTTTGTTCAGGTCTGCTTGCAAGATTTCCACATCCTGCATAGAAGATATTGGCATGCCTAATTTAGTATCATCTGCAAATACTGAGATTGTACTAGATATCCCCTCCTCTAGATCATTTATGAATAAATTAAACAGGATTGGTCCCAGGACAGAACCCTGGGGGACCCCACTTTCCACACCCGCCCAATCCGAGTACTCCCCATTAATCACCACCCTCTGTACTCTCCCCTGGAGCCAGTTCTCTATCCAGGTACTCACCTTATGGTCCATACCTATCTTCCTTAGTTTGTACAGTAAGCGTTTGTGGGGAACGGTGTCAAAGGCCTTTGCAAAGTCCAGATACACCACATCCACAGGCTTACCTTTATCTAAGTGGCAGCTCACTTCATCGTAGAAGGTTAATAGATTGGTTTGGCATGAACGATTTTTCATGAATCCATGCTGATTACTACTTATAATACCGTTTTCATTACTAAAGTCTTGTATGTGGTCCCTTATCATCCCCTCCAAAATTTTGCAGACTACAGATGTTAGGCTGACCGGCCTATAGTTACCCGGGATATATCTCGGCCCCTTCTTAAATATTGGTACCACGTTGGCTTTTTTCCAATCAGCTGGCACCATACCTGTCTGTAAACTATCCTTAAAGATCAAGAATAATGGTCTGGCAATCACCTGACTGAGCTCATTTAGAACCCTTGGGTGCAAGCCATCCGGTCCCGGGGATTTATTTATGTTAAGTTTCTCTAGTTTAGCTCTAAGTCTATCCTCTGTTAGCCATGGCGGCACTTCCTGAGGTGTATTATTTAGTTCGGCCTTACCGCTTATCCCTGAGCTCATTGAGCAGGTGCGTGGAGCTACCTATTTTTCAAAATTAGACCTGAAAGGAGCATACAATCTCATTCGAATCCGTGATGGACACGAGTGGAAGACTGTATTCAGAACTAGATACGGATTGTTCGAATATCTTGTGATGCCATTCGGCCTATGCAATGCCCCTGCAGTTTTCCAACGATTTATAAACAATATTTTTAAAGACTTACTAGATGTCTGTGTTGTGGTATATCTGGACGATATACTTATATATTCACGGACCCTGTCTGAACACATAAGACATGTAAGACTTGTATTATCGAGATTGCTTGCACATAATCTTTATGTGAAGCTGAAGAAATGCTTGTTCCATAAAGATGAGGTACTCTTTCTAGGCTACATCATATCCAAAACAGGAATCGAGATGGACATGAGTAAAATATCCTGCATTCAGGATTGGCCTACACCAACTACACGCAAGGCGCTACAGCGATTCCTGGGATTTTCAAATTTCTACAGGAAGTTCATAAAAAACTTTTCTGCTATTGTGAGACCCCTCACACAGCTCACTAGCATAGAAATACAATTTAAATGGTCAGAAGAAGCAAATAAGGCTTTCCACTTGTTAAAGACAAGGTTTACTTCCGCTCCCATATTAAGCCATCCAGACCCATCCCTCCAATACATTCTGGAGGTAGATGCGTCAAACATGGCAGTAGGAGCAATACTCTCCCAACGACCTACCCACACTTCACCACTTCATCCAGTCGCTTTTTTTTCTAAATCCCTGAGCAGTCCCGAGATAAATTACCCCGTGGGTGAAAAGGAACTGCTTGCTATAAAATTAGCTCTGGAGAATTGGCGACATTTACTCGAAGGCACCCAACTACCAATAATTATATACACGGACCATAAAAACCTCCAATATCTTCAGACTAGCAAAACTCTCTCGCATCGACAGGTACGATGGTCACTATTCTTTCTAAGGTTTAACTTCCTAGTGACCTACACACCTGCAGATAAGAACAAAAAGGCGGATGCACTATCACGACTTACTGAAGAAAACTACTTTGAAATCCCTTCCGTTCCTATAATACCTCACAAACGCATTATTGGAGTTGTCCGTTCCTTAAAGGAAGAGGTTCTGCATGGTATAAGTTTGGATTCACCCCCACCACAACTAAATACTGATGCAGAAGGCTTCCTCTACTACAACGACAAACTGTACATACCACCTACCCTACGCACCAAGATCTTGGAATTATCGCATGATGTGCCTATGGCAGGACATATGGGTATGACAAAGACTTTCAATTTGATTTCTCGACAATTCTGGTGGCCTGACATGAAAACATCTATACAAAAATTCGTCTCTTCATGCAATGTCTGTGCCAGGTCCAAAATTGACACTACGAGACCATCCGGTCTACTATGCAGTCTACCAATACCCCAAACTCCATGGGAGGTTTTGTCATTGGACTTCATCGTAGAATTGCCTCCTTCCAAAGGATTTAATACCATCTTGGTGTCAGTGGACCATCTGACAAAGATGGCACATTTCATTGCTATTCGCAGACTACCTTCGTCCAAACAAACGGCAGAACTCCTGATGAAACATGTCTTCAGATTACATGGTATCCCAAAAACTCTTCTGTCTGACCGTGGATCCCAATTTATTTCTAAATTCTGGCAAGAACTATGTCACATACTACGGATTGAGCGGAAGCTCACTTCTCCTTACCATCCGCAGACCAACGGACAGACTGAAAGAGTCAACCAATGCATCGAGCAGTATTTACGTTGTTACACTTCTTACCAACAGGATGATTGGTTGGATCTTCTCCCCCTGGCAGAATTTGCCTACAACAACGCAACTCACAGTACAACCAAGCAGAGTCCGTTCTACTTGAACTATGGGTTCCATCCCTCTATTCTCCCTCCACGCATCCTTCCTTCAAATAACCCAGTAGCCTCAGACTATCTTACCCAAATAAAGGATTCTCTGGGTTTACTAAATACTACCATTGCACACGCTCACAGTCAACAAAAGAAGTACTATGATCTTCGTAGAAGACCTTCTCCACAGTATACTATCGGGGACCTCGTTTGGCTCTCAACAAAAAACTTGAGACTGAAGATCCCTAGCAAAAAGCTTGGACCTCTGTTCTTGGGACCTTTCCCAATCAAGAAACTTATTGGAAAAGCTGCAGTGCAGCTTACATTGCCAATGGACCTAAAAATCCATCCCATTTTCCATGTGTCGCTACTAAAACCCCATGTTCCGGACCAAGGAATAAGGCCTAATATTCCACCTCCCCCTCCTGTACAAGTTGAAGGTAGAGAAGAATACGAGATAAAAGAGATTCTGGATTCTCGTATCTACAGAAGAAGACTTCAGTACTTGGTTAGATGGAAGAACTATGGGCCCCAAGACGACACCTGGCTAAACACCTCTGACATACATGCCCCTAGATTAATCCGCAATTTTCATGCGAGATACCCAGACAAACCAGCTCCAGAGGCCTTCAGGAGCAGGCCTTAAGGGGGGGGGGGGTATTGTAATGTTCCGGTACCTTTGGTACCCTAAATTACACTTTCCACAAGTGTATGCGCCCCACCATTTACTTTTGGAAAAGGTGCGCATACACCTTTAAGACTGGAGCTGTCATCACCCAGCGCCGGACTAGATGGCTATTTAAAGCGCCGGTTCTCACTCACATGTGTTCGTTCAAACACCCTTACCTGGATGTTAACCTTGCTTGAAGCTTCCATGCTTGCAAGCTTACCTCGCTGACGGAACCTCGCCGCGCTGATCCCTGTATCCCGCTACTGGATCATCCGCCTCTCCTGAACCACCCTTCGGCTGTATCACTAATAGTGCTAAGTACCCCGCAGGGGAATTCTCTATAAACTTATACTAAGCTTACACTATCTAGCTCTGCATAGTAAAGACTGTTTATCACATCTGCATAACTAGATTGCTAGCTCTTGAGACTACTGCTACTTTTCTGCACTGGGTTGATCTCTTTTGTATGTCCACCTGCTATTCTGTCATCTGCTATCATACAACATTGCTAAACCTTCCTGCATCCATCTGCTACTGTCTCACCTTCAAGTGTCTATCACCTACCACCTCCACTCAACCTATCCCTCAACCTTCATCATTGTGTTACCACATACATAAAGTCATTCTAGGAACCAGCTTGCTAATTGTGTGTATTTACTGGCTGAAATAAGACCTTCCACACATGATGAGTCATTGAGGTTGGGAATGGTATCTCAGCATATCTCTTACATGACTACTGACGTGGAACTATTTCTGCAGCTGAAAATGCACACCATATAAGAAACGCAGGAGCGTTACAGTAATTTATGCTTCTATAACGCCTGGAGGTGCTACTTGGATGTTGAGCCTCTGTATCTAGCCAGGCTGTGAAAAAGTCTCACACATGTGGTATTGCCATACTCAGGGGGAGTAGCAAAATGTGTAAGAAATAACTAGTTAATATGACAATTTTGTGTAAAAAAAAAAAAAAATAATTTCTTAATTTTCCCAAGAATTGTGGGAAAAATTCCAACTTCAAAAAACTCACCATGGCTCTTACTAAATACCTTGGAATGTCTACCTTCTAGAAAGGGGTTATTTAGGGTATATTTGTACTGTCCTGACATTTCAGGGCCTCAAGAAATGAGATAGGCTGCCAGTACATCAGGTGTGATCAATTTTCAATGATTGGTACCATAGCTTGTAGACTCTAGAACTTTGACGCAGACTAAATAATATACACTAATTTGGGTCATTTTTACCAAAGATATGTAGCAGTGCAAATGTTGGCCCAAATATATGAACAAAATGTTACTTATTTGCAAAATTTTAAATTAGGAACTAAAAAAAAGTTGTTTTTTTTTTCAACTTTTACGCTCTTGTTTCACTTATATAAAAAAAAAAAACAGTGGTTAATTATTATTAAAAAAGAATAGCGCGCAAATGCAAAAGAAATAACTACCAAATCTGAAGACAATCCATAAATAAAAATGGGGGTTTGGTCCCACCATATGGCCATATCGTGCTCAAGCCCACTACTGCGTCAAAGTACCCCATTATCAGTGGGTCCTACACTATCCATGAAAAAGAGATGAATCCAGCCTAACCCTTGGAGATAATACTCCTTGCTGGGAAGGATGTGCAAATGCACTACAGGGGACTCCTCCTATATCCACTTGATGGTGGACACTGATTGAGTACAGGTGTGTGTGGGGGGGTGGGGAGGGTTGCTCAACCTCGATAGTCTGGTCAGACTGAATACATAATAAACAGGCAAAAAATTTGGGGGAGCATACCCATGTATTTCTAAAGCTGCTGCAGCTATGAACCAAAAGACATGTATATTAAAAAAGAATAGCGCGCAAATGCAAAAGAAATAACTACCAAATCTGAAGACAATCCATAAATAAAAATGGGGGTTTGGTCCCACCATATGGCCATATTGTGCTCAAGCCCACTACTGCGTCAAAGTACCCCATTATCAGTGGGTCCTACACTATCCATGAAAAAGAGATGAATCCAGCCTAACCCTTGGAGATAATACTCCTTGCTGGGAAGGATGTGCAAATGCACTACAGGGGACTCCTCCTATATCCACTTGATGGTGGACACTGATTGAGTACAGGTGTGTGTGGGGGGGTGGGGAGGGTTGCTCAACCTCGATAGTCTGGTCAGACCGAATACATAATAAACAGGCAAAAAATTTGGGGGAGCATACCCATGTATTTCTAAAGCTGCTGCAGCTATGAACCAAAAGACATGTATATTAAAAAAGAATAGCGCGCAAATGCAAAAGAAATAACTACCAAATCTGAAGACAATCCATAAATAAAAATGGGGGTTTGGTCCCACCATATGGCCATATCGTGCTCAAGCCCACTACTGCGTCAAAAAAAAAACAGTGGTTAATTATTACCACCAAAAGAAAGCTCTATTTGTGTGGAAAAAAATATAAACATTTTGTTTGGGTACAGCATAGCGTGACTGAGTAACTGTCATTAAAAGTGTGAGAGCACGGAAAGCTGAAAATTGGTCTGGGCAGGAAGGGGCTAAAAGTGACCAGTATTGAAGTGGTTAAAATGCAACCAGGTAGTGCTTTGTTATACTGCACCATGGGAATTTTTTTACTTTGTTTTTTTTCCATTGATTGGATCGCTTCCTGAGACAATGATTGGAGAGCGAGTCTCGCCTACTCTTGGAGGATTGCTGCACTAATATACACCCAGGAGTCTGGGACAACTTTGGTTGACCTTAACATTGTGCGGAGAAAATGAAGACTGGCCGCACACTGTGGATAACATCCATAAAAGTCCTTTATTCAATAACACAGGACAACCAGCACTCTGATATGCGATACAGTTAACGCGTTTAACACGAGGAGTGCTTAATCATACCTGTGAAGGGGTCAAGAGTAATCTCATATATACCATCTGTGAAACCATCACACCTGTATGAGTTAGTGCCCATAACCCCTTCAGGAAAAAACATCAATTGACAAGAAAGAGTGATAAAGAAGAGCAATAAAAGCATGACAATATTAATTTCTTTATAGTGAATGAAAAATTGTCATAATCAATTCCAAATAATTTGTGTATTCAAAGATATGAAAAAGAATAATATATGATAATAAACCATACATAGTAAAAAACTGGTAAGCAAAATGAAAAAAAATAAATAAACTCAAAAAGCAAAATAAGATTAAAATAAACATAAAAAGTCCTTATACGTCCAGACAAACATCATCAGAAGATGTACGTAGCAAAACCTGTGAATAGAGAGATATGATAAAATAAAGAAAACAATAATATACATAGAAAAACCAAGCGCTAAGTACATAGAAAACTATGATGAACATTTGGGTCTCTAGATATACTACACTACGGGTAGGCAATATGGAGGAAAAAAAATGTAACTCTAATTAAATATAATAAATTGCAAGCACAAAAAGTATAAATAAAGATCCCTCTCTATATTGCCTAGTTACTCATAAAATTGGGTGATGTCCCATTCATAGTTCAGACCCTGTGGAATCCGAGTTTTAAGGTGAAATATTTAAAATACTTCCCTTTTACAGAGAATCTTAAAGATATTCCCACCTCTGTTGGGGGTCTTCACTTTTTCAGTCACCTGAATTCGAACCGCTGATATGTCACCTTCATGGCAGTGAACAAAGTGTCGAGCTTTATTGGTTGAGAGATTTTTCTCCATGCTATAGAAAAGTTTTATAGAGACGATCTCTAAGCTGTTTTGTAGTGCGTCCCACATACTGGATGTGACAAATTTTGCAGGTGATTAAATAGATGACATACAGTATTTCGCAAAACTGAGTACACCCCTCACATTTTTGTAAGTAGTTTATCATATATTTTCATGTGACGACACTGAATAAGTGACACTTTCCTACAATGTAAAGTAGTGAGTGTACAGCTTGAATACAGTGCCTTGCAAAATTCAGGCTTCAAACATAAAGATATAAAACTGTAATTTTTTGTGAAGAATCAACAACAAGTGGGACACAATCATGAAGTGGAACGAAATTTATTGGATATTTCAAACTTTGTTAACAAATAAAAAACTGAAAAATTGGGCGTGCAAAATTATTCAGCCCCTTTACTTTCAGTGCAGCAAACTCTCTCCAGAAGTTCAGTGAGAATCTCTGAATGATCCAATGTTGACCTAAATGACTAATGATGATAAATAGAATCCACCTGTGTGTAATCAAGTCTCTGTATAAATGCACCTGCACTGTGATAGTCTCAGAGGTCCGTTTAAAGCGCAGATAGCATCATGAAGAACAAGGAACACACCAGGCAGGTCCGAGATACTGTTGTGGAGAAGTTTAAAGCAGGATTTGGATACAAAAAGATTTCCCAAGCCACCTGGGAGACACACCAAACATGTGGAAGAAGGTGCTCTGGTCAGATGAAATCAAAATCAAACTTTTTGGCAACAATGCAAAACGTTATGTTTGGCGTAAAAGCAACACAGCTCATCACCCTGAACACACCATGCATCATGGTTTGGGCCTAATTTTTCTTCAGCAGGGACAGGGAATATAGTTAAAATTGATGGGAAGATGGATGGAGCCAAATACAGGACCATTCTGGAAGAAAACCTGATGGAGTCTGCAAAAGACCTGAGACTGGGACGGAGATTTGTCTTCCAACAAGACAATGATCCAAAGCATAAAGCAAAATCTACAATGGAATGGTTCACAAATAAACATATCCAGGTGTTAGAATGGCCAAGTCAAAGTCCAGACCTGAATCCAATCGAGAATCTGTGGAAAGAACTGAAAACTGCTGTTCACAAACGCTCTCCATCCAACCTCACTGAGCTCGAGCTGTTTTGCAAGGAGGAATGGGCAAAAAATTTCAGTCTCTCGATGTGCAAAACTGATAGAGATATACCCCAAGTGACTTACAGCTATAATCGCAGCAAAAGGTGGCGCTACAAAGTATTAACTTAAGGGGGCTGAATAATTTTGCACACCCAATTTTTCAGTTTTTTATTTGTTAAAAAAGTTTGAAATATCCAATAAATTTCGTTCCACTTCATGATTGCGTCCCACTTGTTGTTGATTCTTCACAAAAAATTACAGTTTTATATCTTTATGTTTGAAGCCTGAAATGTGGCAAAAGGTCGAAAAGTTCAAGGGGGCCGAAAACTTTCGCAAAGCACTGTAACAGTGTAAATGTGCTGTCCCCTCAAAACAACTCAACCACAGCCATTAATGTCTAAACCACTTGCAACAAAAGTGAGTACACGTGAAAATGTCCAAATTGGGTCCAATTAGCCATTTTAGAGTAGAAAATGCAGCGCCAAGGGATAAAAATTATATAAAGTGGAGTACAGTATAGTAATTGTGAGTAAACTTCAAGTAAATAAATGTCAAGTAAATAATTACATCAATTAAATAAATATCACAAGGGGGTTCTCGTTCTGATTAATTATGTGACAATTAAATAATCGAAGTGGTAAACAATTATTATTAGGAGGTATATTACAAGTAAATCATTATATTATATACTAATAATTATTATATATTATTATATATATATAATTTTTATTATTATATAAAAATACCATTTACTATTAGCCATTTTCCCTCCCCGGTGTCATGTGACTCGTTTGTGTTACAAGGTTTCAGGTATGAATGGGGCGCAGATGTGTTAAATTTGGTGTTATCGCTCTCACTCTCTCATACTGGTCACTGGAAGTTCAACATGGCACCTCATGGCAAAGAACTCTCTGAGGATCTGAAAAAAAAAGAATTGTTGCTCTACACAAAGATGGCCTAGGCTATAAGAAGATCGCCAAGACCCTGAAACTGAGCTGCAGCACGGTGGCCAAGACCATACAGCAGTTTAACAGGACAGGTTCCACTCAGAACAGGCCTCGCCATGGTCGACCAAAGGAGTTGAGTGCACATGCTCAGCATAATATCTAGAGGTTGTCTTTGGGAAATAGATGTATGAGTGCTGCCAGCATTGCTGTGGAGGTTGAATGATGATGCACATGAAATCCCGCAAACAGTTTGCTGAAGACAAGCAGACTAAGAACATGGATTACTAGAGCCATGTCCTGTGGTCTGATGAGACAAAGTTAACCTTTTTTGGTTCATGTGGTGTCAAGCGTGTGTGGCGGCAACCAGGTGAGGAGTACAAAGACAAGTCTGTCTGTCTTGTCTACAGTCAAGCATGGTGGTGGGAGTGTCATGGTCTGGGGCTGCATGAGTGCTGCTGGCACTGGGGAGCTACAGTTCATTGAGGGAACCATGAATGCCAACATGTGCTGTGACATACTGAAGCAGAGCATGATCCCCCTCCCTTCGGAGAATGGGCCGCAGGGCAGTATTCCAACATAACAACCCCAAACACACCTCCAAGATGATCACTGCCTTGCTAAAGAAGCTGAGGGTAAAGGTGATGGATTGGCCAAGCATGTCTCCAGACCTAAACCCTAGTGAGCATCTGTGGGGCATCCTGAAACGGAAGGTGGAGGAGCGCAAGGTCTCTAACATCCACCAGCTCTGTGATGTCATGGAGGAGTGGAAGAGAACTCCAGTGGCAACCTGTGAAGCTCTGGTGAACTCCATGCCTAAGAGGGTTAAGGCAGTGCTGGAAGATAATGGTGGCCACACAAAATAATGGCACTTTGGGCCCAATTTGGACATTTTCACTGAAGGGTGTACTCACTTTTGTTGCCAGCGGTTTAGACATTAATGGCTGTGTGTTGAGTTATTTTGATGGGACAGCAAATTTACACTGTTATACAAGCTGTACACTCACTACTTTACATTGTAGCAAAGTGTTAGGGGTGTACTGACTTTTGTGAGATACTGTATGTGGTGTTGCAATTAAAAAAATAATTGATCTTATATACACTGTCATCCACAGATGAACAGAATGAATCACCTTTTACATAGCTCCCAACTGTCCCTGATTTCGAGGGACTGTCCCTGATTTGGAACAAAGTCCCTCTGTCCCTTTTAACTCCTCATTTGTCCCTCATTTTGTTCTGATCTATATAGTTGTATATATTTTTATTTTTCAAAAAGTGTTTTCCAGTGCTAAACCTTTAATCCAATTTTTTAATTGCTGCATTTGTACATTTCTAAAGCCAATATAAAGGAAAAGTAGTGGTAAAAAAGAGTACTTATGAGTTTAACCACTTCCGGAAGGTTTACCCCCCTTCATGACCAGGCAATTTTTTTGCGATATGACACTGTGTTATTTTACCTGAGAGTTGCACGGTTGTGCGACACTGTACTCAAATAAAATTTTTGTCCTTTTTTCTGCACAAATAAAGCTTTCTTTTGGTGATATTTGATCACCTCTGCGTCTTTTTTTTTTTTTTTTGCGCTTTAAACAAAGAAATACATACAATTTAGAAAAAAAAAACATATATTATGTGCACAAGTGGAATAAGACCCACTACCACAACAGTAATTCCCTTTAACCCTTTCCTACTCGGCCTATTACAAATTGACGTTGGTGGAAACCTCTCCTCCCTCCAGGTGAATGTCATATGATGTTCTCAGGGTCACGTCGCTCGTGCGCCCCAAGGAGCGCAACGATCAGGTATAAGGCATGTCCCTCAGACACAGCCCATCCCTGATCAGGGTTTAGAGCCAATCAAAATGTCTAATCACAGCTATTCACAAACATCAACAAACCGCGGTAACTCACTGTTACTGGATTTTCCCCCTTACACACTGTTCCTGTGTGAGGAGGAGATCTTGAAACAGTGAGTTACTATGTTACAGTGTACGCTTCTGTGCCCCGATTGGCCCCAAAATAAAGAAGACCTGTCTTTAACCCCATCAGAGTACCTGTCTGTAAGCCCAACAGAATACCCAAGTACCTATCTCTGGCCTATCAGAGTACCGGAGTACCTGTCTCCAGTCTATCAGCATACCTGAGTACCTGTCCCAGCCCATCAGAGTACCCAAGTATCTGTCTCCAGCCCCTCAGAGTACCTGTTTCCAGCCCATCAGATTACCTGAGTATCTGTCTGCAACCCATCAGACTACCCAAGTACCTGTCTCCAGCCCATCGGAGTACCAGAGTACCTGTCTCCAGACCAGAGTACCTGAGTACCTATCTGCAGCACATTAGACTACCCAAGCACCTGTTTTCAGCCCATCAGAGTACCTAAGCACCTGTCTCCAGCCCAAGGTATCTGTCGCCAGCCCATCAGAGTACCTAAGCACCTGTCTCCAGCCCAGAGTACCTGTCCTCAGCCCAGAGTACCAAAGTGCCTGTCTCCAGCCCATCAGAGTAGCCAAGTGCTTGTCTCCAGCCCATCAGAGTACCTGAGCACCTGTCTCTTACCCAGAGTACCTGAATACCTGTCGCCAGCCCAGAGTACCCGAGAACCTGTCTCCAGCCCATCAGAGTACCTGAGTGCTTGTCTTCAGCTCACCAGAGTGCCCACATACCCATCTGCAGCAAATCAGGGTACCTGGGTACCTTTCTGTAGCCCATCAGAGTACCTGAGTACCTATCTACAGCCCATCAGAGTACCCGAGTACCCAAGTACCTATCTGCAGCCCATCAGAGTACCCGAGTACCTATTTGCAGCCCATCAGAGTACCCGAGTACCTATCTGCAGCCCATCAGAGTAACTGAGTACCTATCTGCACCCCATCAGAGTAACCTGAGCTGATCTTCCATCCATATTTTACTGCAGCCAGAGACAGACAAGAGACTGAAGAAAAAACTTCTGGAGTGATCGGGTATGAGAATGCTGGGGCAGTGGAAATAAGGTAAAGGATTGCTTTCTGTGGGCCCTGGATGTCTAAATATATCACCTGGTGGTGCTGTGTATACTGGCTACCCCCGTAAGGGGAGAGATTTCTGGCGAGTGAAGCAATACGATGGCACACCGCAAGGTCTTCCATGGACTTCTCTTTGCAACACCAAATGAAGTATTTCACAGCAGCACTATACCAAGAAATGCTTTGACCGAAGCATGGAATCACCCAATACACTATCAATTTTCAATAATTGGTGCCATAGCTTGTAGACTTGATAACTTTCACGCAGACTAAATAATATACATAAATTTGGGTTATTTTTACCAAAGATATGCAGCAGTGTAAAATTTGGCCCAAATTTATGAACAAAAATTACCTATTTGCAAAACTTTATATTCAAAGTTGCGGCGCGTGATGTGATTGACGATGGATTTACATCAGGGGACACTATTTTTTTATTTTTATTTTTTAAAAAAGGACTTGTCAAAAACTGGCTTTTTTTTGTACACTTTTTTTTGGTGAATGGGTAGGGGTACAATGTACCCGATATCCATTCACATGGGGGGGGGGGCAGATCAGGGAGGCCCTCTTTTTAAAGGGGGCTTCCAGATTCCAATAAGCCCTCGACCCACAGACCCCCACAACCACAGCACAGGGTTGTCTGGAAGAGGCTCTTGTTCCCATCAACATGGGGACAAGGTGCTTTGAGGGCACCCCGAAGCACCCTTCCCATGTTGAGGGCAAGTGGCCTGGTATGGTTCAGGAGGGGGGGTGCTCACTCACCCCCCCCTTCCTGGCCAGCTGCTTGCTCATGTAAGGGTCTGGTATTGATTTTGGGGGGGACCCCACGCCATTTTGTTTTTTCAACTTTGCCATGGAGTTCCCCTTAAAATTTGTACCAGACCAAAAGGGCCTGGTATGGATTTTGGGGGGAAAAACCCACGCCGTTTTTCAGGCAACAATATTTAATTCCAGGCTAAAAGGGTGTGGAAAGAGTTATTTGTTGTTTATTAGATCGTGTCCTTCCCCTGTCCATTTTACCCTTAAAAAACTGTGTCCTATGCTTGGAATTAGCAATACAATAAGCCCTATCGAGCATCCATTTGGGGTAACCTCTCTGCATAAACTGTTAGAGGACAGTAGGTTCCCTCTCATAGTCACTTTGATCACTAAAAATGCGGCATATTCGTAAGAGTTAGCTAACTGGGATACCTTGTATTGTGTGCTTGGAATGTCACGATTGTGCTGACAATAGGGAATTACCAGAGAGGGTCTTTTTTATATAAACTGGTTGTTATTTGTTCCCTATGCCGGGTAAGACATACATCCAAAAAGAAAAATCTCTCGTTCGTGTTACTGGCCAGTAAACTGCAAGTTTTTATTGTTGTCATTAAGGTATTGCAAAATGTCTCCAAATCACCCAAATTCTTGTTAACAACAAAAATAAGGTCATCGATGTAGCAAAAAAATATCCTTATGTAGGACCTAATGGGGTTCTCCTCACAATAGATGCAGGAGCACTCCCACCAACCCATGGAAAGGTTGGCAGTTAAGGGCAAAAGTTTTGCCCCCATGGCTGCTCCACATCGCTGGAGGTAGAACTCATTATTAAAGACAAACAAAATTGTGGGTCGGGAGATACTCGAGGATATCTAGGGTATATAAACGATGTTCAATAGGGAATTGAGTGTAATGTTCAAGATAAAATGAAATGGCTTCAATGGCAAGACTGAGGTATAGATGCGTATATGATCCACATGGAATTTACAAAATAGCGCGCCCGACAGGTCATTCTCAGTGTGCATGCTCGGAAACACGTTACGACATGCCCAGTGACATCATCACGCCTGACGCTACACTCCACAAGCACTCCAGCCCCCTCTTCAGGCTCTCCTCTACACACAGCCTGGTTTCGGGATTCAGATGAGCGGGGGCTATGCACAAAAACGCGGGTGACCCACTGGAGATGAACTTTGATATGTCTGTTTTTTTATCTTGACAAATGTGATTTGCTTATATCACTTTCTCTATAATATATAGTTAAGAGTCTGCACTTAGAGGCACTTCTGTATTCTCTCTTTTTACTGGATTCTACAGTGCACATTGCTTGTGAGTATACTTTTATCTTTTACCGAATACATTTTTTATGGGAATATACTGCACTACGATAGTTTTTTTACTTTGTTTTTTTCCATTGATTGGAACGCTGCCTGAGTCATTGATCTCACCTACTCTTGGAGGATTGCTGAAGTAATATACCCCCAGGTGTCTCGGACAGCTTTGGTTGACCTTACTGTTGTGTAGAGAAAATGAAGACTGGCCGCACACTGTGGATAACATCCATAAAAGTCCTTTATTTAAAAACACGGGACAGCACTAGAATATGCGATACAGTAAACGGGTTTCACACGAGGAGTGCTTAATCATAACTGCGAAGGGGTCATGAGCAATCTCATATATACCATCAGTGAAACCATCACACCTGTGTGAGTTAGTGCCCATAACCCCTTCTGAACAAAACATCAATAGACAAGTAAGTGTGATAAAGAAGAGCGATAAAAACATGACAATATTGATAACTTATAGTGAGTTAAAAATTAGGTCATGAACTATCAATTCCAAATCATTTTTACATTCAAAGATATGGAAAATAATAATATATGATAATACATTATACATAGTCGAAAACTGGTAAAACAATTTAAAAAAAAAATAGATAAAAAAAAAAAAAAAGAAAAAAAGGAAAAAAAAAATCATGTAAATTTAATCAAAAATGTACACCTACTGTATATTCTCAAAAAGCAACGTAAGGTCAATATAAACATAAAAAGTCCATATATGTGTACATAACAAAACCTGTGAATAAAGAGAGATGATAAAATAAAGAAAACGTATAACAATATGCATAGAAAAACCCATCGCTAAGTGGGAATATACTGCACCACGGGAGGCTTTTTCCTTTGTTTTTTTCCATTGATTAGGACGCTGCCTGAGGGATTTATTGGAGAGCGAGTCTCACCTACTTTTAGAAGATTACTGCAGTAATATACACCCAATTGTCTGGGACAGCTTTGGTTGACCTTACCATTGTGTGTAATAGCCTTTGAGGTAAAGCCCCATACGCTTCGGAAATTTCCGTTCGGAAGGTCGGAATCAGCTGCCGAAAGTTGAGTACAAACTATCAGAAGATTGTACGATCATTCCTCAGATCAAAATGTTCGCCTGATTTTCTTATAATGTGTATGGGGCTTAAGAGGCAACAGAGACAGGTGGTGGACACACAGCCGTGGAGCACCTTTTCCTTTATGTCGTTTTGCCACAGCAGATCAGGAGCACACATGCAAATAAATGCATGATATTATTGAAGATATATTTTGTGCGAGAAGGAATTCGAGGACTCGTTTTATTTATTTAGTTACAGGTTTTTGTTTTTTATTATGAATATTTGTAGGCGTATGGTTATGGTTAAAAAAAGTTAATTATTTGGAGGAGCATTTTCACATTTATGACACAGAAGTTTTTTGTGTCCCACAGTACATGATTGATATTAATAATACATATTTATGATATATATATATATATATATATATATATATATATATATATATTTAATCTTAGGATGGTGTTTCAATGCACTTTTGTTTTTTATACATATTGCAGGAAAGCATGTCAGTGAGTAGCGGCAACACAGCTTAGATTTTTCATTAGGTATTGTTTAGCCTTATTTTAGATTTGTATATATATATATACATATATATACTCACACACTTGAAGACCGGGCTTTTTCTGGCACTTTTACTTTTACAAGTTTAAATCAGTATTTTTTTTTTTTTTCTAAAAAAACACTTATAACCCACAACCAATATATTTTTTTTTTTTAGCAGAGAATAAAACAACAATAATTGCAAGTGAATGTGTCTCCACAATAAATTAAAATATAACCAAGAAAGATACAGCGCTCATGCTACCTAAAAGTACAGAAAATAAATGTGAAAAAATAAAAATAAATATATATATATATAAATTTTTTTTCACATTTATTTTCTGTACTTTTAGGTAGCATGAGCGCTGTATCTATACATACATATATATATATATATATATATGTATATATATACACACACACACACTTGAGAAACAGGCTATTTTATGGCACTTTTTGTTTACAAGTTTAAATCAGTATTTTTTGCTAGAAATTTACTTATAACCCACAAACATTATACAGTTTTTCTTTTTTTTTTTTATTAACAGAGACCCTAGGAAATGAAATGGCGATCATTGCAGTTTTTTTTTATAAAAATGAGGCTGTACCTGTGACCTACCCAATTAATAAAGAAAATAAAACTAAGTGTAAACAATAGCTGCTAGCACCAAGTTAATATGTCTCCACAATAAATTAAAATATAACCAAGAAAGATACAGTGCTCATACTACCTAAAAGTACAGAAAATAAATGTGAAAAAAAAAAAAAATTATATATATATATATATATATATATATATATATATATATACACACACACACACACACTTGAAAACCAGGCTTTTTCTGGCACTTTTTGTTTACAAGTTTCAATCGGTATTGCTTGCTAGAAAATTACTTATAACCCCCAAACATTATACATTTTTTTTTTTTTATAAAAAATGGCGATCATTGCAATTTTTTCTAAAAATGAGGATGTACCCATGTGCTACCCAATTAATGAAGAAAATAAAACTAAGTTTAAACAATAGCTACTAGCACCAAGTTAAAGTGTCTCCACAATAAATTCAAATATAAGAAAGATACAGCACTCATACTAACTAAAAATATAGAAAATAAATTTGAAAACAATAAATAAATCTATCTATCTATCTGTCTGTCTGTCTGTCTGTCTGTCTGTCTGTCTGTCTGTCTGTCTGTCTGTCTGTCTGTCTGTCTGTCTGTCTGTCTGTCTGTCTGTCTGTCTGTCTGTCTGTCTGTCTGTCTGTCTGTCTATCTATCTATCTATCTATCTATCTATCTATCTATCTATCTATCTATCTATCTATCTATCTATCTATCTATCTATCTATCTATCTAATTACTAAATACAAATATATAAATATTCAGTGCAGGTATTGTTTTACATATATCCTGTGAATTATAAAAACTAATAAAATAAAGATAAATATATATATATAGTCTTCTCATACAATACAACATACCAGTGCTCCCAAATTATATATAAAAAAACTACACAGTCTCATATAGAGAATAAATTCTCCAGTATTCTTCACTCCATGCGATGGTGAAAATATGGTGATTATTTATTTCTGTCACTTTCTGTGTTTTACACTCTCCGCCATCTGCCGTGACTTTTAGTATATGGGTGGCCACTCACCTCAAAAATGGGATCTATACTCTCACATAGATCAATTCAGTTTATTAGTACACACTTTCCTTCGTGCTGAGATCACCGGTAATCCATCCATGCAGTGTCTCCTGTACGCTTCCTCTCACACTTTGCTTTCCAGATTTTCAGCATATATAAACAGAGATTTTCATCGCGTAAAATGTAACCATTTATTTTAAAAAACACAAAGTAGCACTAACATATAAAAAAAAAAATCATCGGCTAGGACTCTGACCACAGCTTCCTATACAGACTCTCCCGGTCCGGCCAAGACACAGGAGCTCCACGACACCCAAAACTCCTCCATACGCGTTACGTCACCGCACATGTGACTTTATCAGGGGATATTTGAGCAGCGGTTTTGTAAAAAAACATTTTTGGGGGAAAAAATACACTTTAATGAATTGAAAAAAAGAAAACACAATATTCACCCCAATTTTGTTTTTCTAAAATGGAAAAGATGACGTTACACTGAATAAATAGATACCGAACATGCCACGCTTTGAAATTGCGCACGCTGGTGGAAGAGCGACAAACTACGGAACTTAAAAATCTCCATAGGTGACGCTTTAAAAGCCTTTACAGGTTACCAGTTTGGAGTTACAGAAGAGGTCTAGTGGTGGAATTATTGCTCTCACTCTATCGTTCGTGGCAATGCCTCATGTGTGTGGTGCGAATACCGTTTACAAATGCATGCACGTACTTACGTGTACGCTCACTTCTATGCACAAGCACAGAGGGATAGGGGCGCTTTAAATATATTTATTTTTTCTTATTTATTTGAATGTATTTTTTATTTTTACATTGTCACTTTCATTTTTTTTTTCCTATCACTTTTATTCCTACAAGGAATGTAAACGTAAAGATTTGTACATTTGAAGCCTTTATTTGGACTGGTTTTTATAAACTGTTTTGACACATACATAGTGCAAAAGGTTCTGGGAGCATCGATGCAGAACTGCACAGCGACGCATATATGCAGCGGTTGGACGTCAATGCCCCCCCAACCTGCCTCTGTATGTATAGCGGGTTAAGAAATGAAATGGAAAAGGAAATGAAGGAGAATCCTCAATATTTATGTAAAAAATGTAAAATGTAAAAAAAAAAAAGTTGTGGCTTTGGATACATTGTAACAAAAGATCAGACAATGGGTACAATTTCCAGGGCTCATGATTTGTCACCCAGGACCAGGATCCTTTTCAGGGATTCCGATGATTCCAGAGCCCAACAAATGTACGGTGAAAAATCTTATTGACGTGTATGATGGATTGAGAGGTTGGGTGGGCGTGTCAGTACACAATCTATGGGAGGTGGCTGCCTCTAAACTTATAAGCCTCACACACATCTCCACTACATGAACTCAGCACACTGACACTCCAGCATCTCATGTCCTCTACAGACACACAGACTGCAGGTGATCACCATGAGAGGACAGAAGCAATTTATCAATAGCGTCAATGCCATGCTAAGGATCAGGAACAAACTGCTAAAGCAAGCCCTCGCTGAGTGCCTGGGGACACTCATTCTGGTGGTAAGTGCTTAAAAATTTGCGAAAAAAAAACAAACATTTTTTTAATCAATACATTTGAAAAAAAATTACTTTTTTTAAAAAAATGTTATACATTTTCTTTATTGATTAATTAATATTGTATTCATTTGTTTAAAAAAAGAAAGAAAAACCTACCTTTTATATTTTATTGATTTTTTTAAATGTAATTATTTATATTGTACAAAATTGTAAAGAAATGTTTTATTCTTTTGATTTTTTTAATGACGTATTATTTTATATTAATTGATTTAAAAAAATAGTTTTTTTTTAAAGATTATTATTATTATTAATTATTAATATTATCCACTTTAAGACTATGCCTTTTCTGGCACTTTTTGTTTAGTAGTTATATTTTATTGATTTTTTTAAATGTAATCATTTATATTGTACGAAATTGTAAAGAAATGTTTTATTCTTTAATTTTTTTTAATGACATATTCTTTTATATTAATTAATTTAAAACATTTTTTTTTTTTTAAAGATTTTTTATTTATTTATTATTATTATTATTATTATTATTATTATTATTATTATAATTATTATTATCCACTTTAAGACTATGCCTTTTCTGGCACTTTTTGTTTAGTAGTTATTTATATTGTACGAAGCTGTAAAAAAATGTTTTATTCTTTTAATTCTTTTAATGACGTATTCATTTTATATTAATTTTTTTTAAAAAAATATATATATATATTTTAAAGATTATTATTATTTATTATTATCCACTTGAAGACTAAGCCTTTTCTGGCACTGTTTGTTTTAGTGCCGGTTCACACTACCGCGGCACGACTTCGGGAGCGACCTGTGAAGTCCCGTGCACCGCGACTTCGGCGTGACTTGCACGGACTTCATATAATGAATGTCAATGCAAGTCGCTCCGATGTCGCCCCGAAGTAGTACAGGAACTACTTTCTAAGTCGGAGCGACTTGAGTCGCTCCTATTAGAACGGTTCCCGTAGCACAGAATGGACCGCGACTTGTCAGGCTGACCAGTCGTCTGACAAGTCGCGGTAGTGTGAATGGGAACTGAATCTGTATTTTTTGCTAGAAAATTACTTATAAACCCCAAACATTATATATATTTTTGTAGCAGAGACCATAAGGAATAAAATGACGATTGCTGCAATTTATTATGTCCCACAGTATTTGCACAGCAGTTTTTTTGTGGAAAAATACTCTTTAAGGCCTCATGCACACAGGGCATTTGAAAAAACGAGCTGCAAAGTCAGTTCTGAAGCCAGGAAAAATCAGCAGTAAAAACATGCTTTTAGAAGCGTTTTGTGGAGTTAATGTACGTTTTAGCCACATTTAGCAGCGTTAGCGTTTAGCAGCCTTTCTCTGCCCTCTACTCTTTTCCAACCTCAAATTCAACTCTACAGCCTAAAGCTGGTGCTTCAGAACACGCTGGCCCTGTTTTTTTTTTTTTTACAGCTTAACAACGTCTATGCCACTTGCAGCTTCTAAAAGCCTGTGTGTACATGAGGCCGTGGGGGGGGGGGGGGGGGGTCTTTTTAGGCTGCAAAAAAAAAAGCGTCTGACGCTCCTAAAAGCTGCTGTAAAAATGCCCTGTGTGCATAAGGCCTAATGAATTTAAAAAAAAAAAAAAGCAAAACACCAATATTTACCCCATTTTTTTTTTTTTTATATATATATAAAAAATGATGTTAAGCCGAGTAAATTGATAGCTAACATGTAATGCTTTAAAATTGCGCGCACTCATGGAATGTGCAACAAACTACTGTATGATACTTGAAAATCTCCATAGGCAACGCTTTCACATTTTTTACAAGTTACCTGTTTAGAGTTATGCCCCATACACACGTGCAGATTATCTGCAGACTTTTGTCTGCAGACTTACCAAAACCATATAATATGAGGTCAAATCTAAACACTTTCAATTTGTATGCAATCCGGCAGGCCCTTGCACTACATAGAAAAGGTAAGTCTGCAGACAAAAGTCTGCAGATAATCTGCACGTCTGTATGGGGCATAAGAGAGGAGGTCTAGCACTAGAAATATTGCTCTCACTCTAATGCTAGCCATACACGTATAGATTTTTGGACGGGAATATTCTTTGAACATTCTTTGAACATTCTTTGAACATTCTTTGAACATTCTTTGAATAGACGAATGTCGTTCGAAAATTGTCTTTTGCTTTTAACATTTAATTTTAAAATGAATGTAATTTCTGAACGATTACCACATACACTGCCCGAAAATTCGGTGATCGAGAAAAGTTTTCCCTTCTGCCCCTACGAATTTTCCCGTCGCTGCAGTCAAAAAAGGACATCGATTTAACCCCACTAACGATTAGAAAATCAAACGAATTTTCTTGAAAAGAAAATTTCCGGCCGAAAATCTATACGTGTATGGTCAGCATTACTTTCCCAAAAATGCCTCACATGTGGGTTGTGAACATAATTTACATGATGCTTAAGCTTCTGACTGCGAGCACAGAAGAACTGGGGCACTTTCATTCCTTTTTTTTTTTTTTCTTTATTTTTGCTTTTACACTGTCTCTTTAATTTATTTATTTATTTTTTGTATTAATTTTATTCCTATTGCAAAGAAAGTAAACATCCCTTGTATTAAAAAACAAAAGATAAAAAAGAGTGTTTACTTCCGCCTTAAACTGGAAGTGATGCCATGTCACTTTGGTCCTTTAAGGCTATAGAGGCGATCAGAGATGATCCGGTCTCTGTTCGTCTTTGTGACTTGTGGTATGGGTAGTAGATGGTAGTACAGTGGCAGGTTTGGGTAGTATAGGGTAGTAAAAAAAATGCAGCGCTAAAAAAATCATTTGTGTTCACATACACCAGGACATCCTAGAGAAAGTGACACAAGACAGCCTGGCACACCAGGCCTCTTACCCCAAAATATGGACCACTAGATCATAGGTGGTTACACAAGCAATCCTCTGACTTGTCTTTTCTCATTGATAAAAAATGAATGGATCCTGTATGTCCCTCTAAGTAAAAGTAATATAGGGTAGTATAGTGGCAGGTTTGGGTAGTATAGTGGTGCTATAGTGGCAGGGTTAGGTAGTATAGGGTAGTATAGTGGCAGGTTTGGGTAACATAGGGCTGGTATAGTGACAGGTTTGGGTAGTATAGGGAAGTATAGTGGCAGGTTTGAATAGTATAGGGCTGGTATAGTGGCAGGTTTGGACAGTATAGTGGTTCTATAATAGCAGGTTTGGGTAGTATAGTGGTGGTAAAGTGGCAGGTTTAGGTAACATAGTGGTAGTATAGTGACATGTTAGAGTAGTAAGCGTTGGTATAGCGGCAAGTTTGGGTCATATAGTGGGGATATAGTGGCGGGTTAGGGTAGTTTAGGGCTGGCGTAGTGGCAGTTTGGGTAGTATAGTGGTGGTATAGTGTCAGATTAGGGTAGTATAGTGGTAACGTGGCAGGTTAGGGTAATATAGGGTGGTAAAGTGGCAGGTTTGGGTAGTATAGTGGTAACGTGGCAGGTCTGAGTAGTATAATGGTGGTATAGTGGCAAGTTTGAGTAGTGTAGGGGTGGTATAGTGGCAGGGCCCTAATAAGGCAGTACAGCCAGTCCTGTTGTAACCCTATAAGCTTAACAGGGGGGTCCGGGCACCATTATAGTGCATTTCTGCAAAAAAATAAACAGGGCTTTCTAAAGCCCTGTAGGAGCAGAAATCTAAGTATGATCAGATGCTCTTGAGGCTAGAGGAGAAGTCTGGGGTCTAATAGACCCCAGATCTCTACATGGCTCTGTCATGGCTCATTCTATTACAAGTTCAAAGCCAGGCCAGGGGTGGGCTCAAGGGCAGGTTAAAGGGGCCCCAAAAGGTAGGCTGTACGGGGGCCCCATGATTTCTAACAGCAGCCCTGCATGGAGGAAAAATAACATCAACCATAGAGGCCAGTAATTGATTATAAAAAGGTTTTTAAACTAAACATGTCATTCAGGCCAGGAGGGATAGTGGCCCTTAGATCATAGATCCATTTTGCCTCTTTCTGTAATTTGTCAAAATTGCCTCCTCTAGGATTTTCTAGGTTTTCACTGAATTTTTCAAGGGCTGCAAATGTAATCATGGAATATGTTTGAGGCCAATATGACCTTCCACCGGTGTATTTAGCAAACTCTTTAAGCATAGTAGACGTGGTAGACTTTTACTATTTTCCAGAAGCGTCTAACAGTTTTGCCAATGTAAAAAAGCTCCACAATGGCATAATATTATATTAATGACGAAAGGAATCAGATACATATAACCACATATGAGCTTACAATCTAATGTCTACCATGGAAAAAAATTTAACTGATAATTTATATAATCATATCATGTCAATTATTAGTATGTGCTTTGATTTAAAAAAAAAAAAAGTTATTAAACACTTGAGCCCTGAAAGGTTTTACCCCCTTCATGACCAGGCCCTTTTTTTTGGCTTTTTAGTACTGCGCTACTTTAACTGGCATTTGCTCAGAAATGCAACATTGTCCCCAAACAGACTCATGTCATTGTTTTTCACACAAACAGAGCTTTGGTATTTGACCAAGATAATTTGAAAAAAAAAAAAAATATATTTTTTTTATTTTCTACTATAAAACTGATCCAATAAAAAAAAAAAAAAAAAAAAATCATGCTATCTAACACTCTTGTGCTAGGTCTCATTTTTTTGGCTGGTCTTTTGGCCCCCTTTCTGATGGGTGGCAATCACTCTGAGAGGATCCATCCATGTCTCTTTATTGTTCTTTATTACCATGGGCTGTTACTTGGCTAGACTGTTTGCTAATGTTTACACATTTCCCAGATATTTTGCCCACTTTCAGGTTTTGTTTAGGGACTGCAACCCCGTTTCTGGGCTGTCATCATCCGGGGCATATGTACTTTGTGAAAAAAAAATTCTTCATAAATTTCAGGCCAAAATGTCTTTTTTTGGTAAAAAAAAAAAAATCCCAATAAGCGTAATAGCATCTACGAACTATAGTATATATACTGGAATTTTTATCTTTTTATTTTTTTATACTACTCATAGCAAAAAATGAGAATGAGATCTCTGTATAATACAATTAATCATACTTCGAAAATCCATCTTCATATACAATTAATTGATCCAGCAAGAAACTGTAGAGTTTCAAGCAGCACTTTGCTCTTTCTCAAGTCATGTGTGAATTATTTACTGGTCTCAAGCATTTAAATATTCGCTCAGTACAAAGCTTCACAGGTGCATTCCGTTCACCAATTAGGCAATTAATACAATGTTCTAAATTCACAAAAGGCACTCAAGTGCTCAATGCAAGATGCTCCCAAAGACTTTTAGGTGCGTAAGCCCTAGTTCGCGCTGAATGCGGGTTGGAAATGAAATAAACCCGCACAATTTCAAAGCCGTATTTCAGTCTTACTTTGAGGGCGACTTCAAGGACATCTGTGCAGCTTAATGCACAGATGTCTATTGAAATCAACCACCGAAGTTGCCAAAAGTAGTGCAGGAACTACTTTTGGAAATTGGTGCAGTGCCACAAAGTCGGCATCGCACCGATCCGAACTCTTCAATTGCCGCCAATAGGCGGTGATTTGACATGCGATTTGACAATGTTAATGGGGGCTAACGCTTCCTCAAATGCAGCTCTCCACAGATCGGAAAATCTTCAGTAAACTGCAAAAAACACACACAAGAGGGCGCTAGCTCCTTGTGAATTACCACCAAACAAGGTTCTGGGCTGTGTTCTCAGCTCAGAGCCCTGCGGCCAGCCGCCCCACTAAAGCCCCTTGACAGTGGCGGAACGCCAGGGCCCGGTCGCAAGTGCGACCTTTACGACCCTGGTAGTTACACCACTTATGAAGGATAAATCAGGGTGACCATTTCTGCATATACAGTATATTAGGTGCAGCATCTTCTGCATATTCTGCAGATCCCTGCCATAAAACCCGGCGCTGGCTCCTCATGAATTACCCCCAAACAAGGCTCTGAGCTGTGTGAGAGAGACGCTTTCATCTCAGAGCCCTGCAGCCAGACACCTCGCTGAGGCCCTTGACAGTGGCGGAATGCCGGGGCCCAGTCACAAGTGCAACATTTGGGACACTGTAGTTCCGCCACTGATGCAGGGTATATCAGGGTGACCATTCCTGCATTTGCAGTGTATTTAGTGCAGCATATTCTGGAGATCCCTGCCATAAACTTACTTACTGGACACTTTCACACCCTTCCTGTCCAGGTTTATTTTTAGCTTTCAGCACTGTCACACTTTGAATGACGATTGCGTGGTCATGCAGCACTGTACCCATATGAAGTTGTTATTTTTTCACACAAATAGAGCTTTCTTCTGGTGGTATTTAATCAGCACTGAGTTTTTCATTTTTTGCTAAACAATAAAAAAAAGACCAGGAATTTTGAAAAAAAATTTTTTACGTATTGTTTGTTATAAAATTTTACAAACAGGTAATTTTTCCCAGTAGGATGGAGGAGAGGTGGTGGTGGGGGGGGGGGGGGGGGGTGCGACGTCCCATCCCACTACTTGGGAGCAGCGTCTGCTGCGGCTATTACAAGAGAAATGAACATCGGCTCTAAAAAACGATACCAGTGTGATGCAGCTGCAGGCATCATGCCGGTACAACCATTTGAGCAACATGATGTACAGGAAAGTGGTTAATGATAGACCAGTGGTCTCCAAACTGCTGCAGGCCCTGGGGCCGGATGCGGCCCTTTGCTTGCCTTTATCCACCCCTTGAAGCATTATTCCCTCCACTAACACCAATGATGAGGCATAATTCCTTCCACTGACAACAAAAATGGGGCACTATTCCTTCTACTGACAACAAAAATGGGGCACTACTTCTTCCACTGACACCAATGATGGGGCACTATTGCTCCCACTGACACCACCAAGGAGGCACTATTCCTTCCACTGACAACAAAAATGGGGCACTATTGCTCCCACTGAGAACAAAAATAGGGCACTATTCCTTCCACTGACAACAAAAATGGGGCACTATTGCTCCCACTGACAACAAAAATGGGGCACTATTCCTTCCACTAACACCAACAATGAGGCACTATTCTTCCCACTGACATAATTCCTTCTGCTGCCGACAAAAATGGGCACTACTACTTCCACTGACACCAATGATGGTGCACTATTCCTTCCACTGGCACCAACAATGGGGCACTATTACTTCCACTGACACCAACAATGTGGCATAATTCCTTCCACTGACAACAAAAATGGGGCAATAATGCCCCCAATGACACCAACTACTTCTCCCCCAGTCATTGTTTACTCCCACTGGGAACAGTCCGCCACCCCTCCTTGTATTGGTGGTCATAGGGTCAGATACTTAAAATGATAAGTGGTGTCAGTTGTTACCTATCTAGAATTTCAGAAATAGTTTCTTGCTTATGGAACCCCTGGCAACCTCTGATGGAACCCTGTTTGAGAAAGGCTGCTCTATGGTGTTTTAATTGCATAATAAAGAACTGTATTAGGGATATAGTTTCCTTGAGAATTTTGGGGATTTTTTTTTTAACAAAGAATTATGCATTTTGGTCTGTTGTATTTTGAAAAACAAGCTTGTGATATATTTTGGATCTGGTATTTATTAAGTACTAGCAGACCCAAAATTTAGGAGGAATCTGGAAGCCGTTTTTGGATCAATATTCATAGCTTCAAGCAAATCTAAACCGTATCTCACAATTTTTCTAAAGCCCTTTAGGACCAAATTGTTTAGACCAACAAATCATCTTCAACCCAAACCCCAAACAAATTTCCATTCTTTCACCACGTAGGAGATATATTTTATAAACAAAAAAGGAGTTATACTAAAAATATTAAAGAAAATAATTTTACACACTAATGCTTGCTCTAAAATAAATGTACTGCCCCAATCAACCAAATCAACCTTTCATGGTGTCACCAAACACCAGCAGTGGTCAAAAATATAAAAAAAAAACTACAAAAAATATAAAAGAAAATATTTTAATACACTCATACTTGCACTAAAATAAGTGTACTGCCCGAAACAAGTAAGCCAACATTTCATGAAGACACTAGTAATGGTCAACATTATGAAAAAAAAAATACAAAAATAAAAAAAAAAACATTTTAAATACCGGCACTACAAATGTACTTTCTACATATCATATCATATCATGGTTTGGTGTAAATAAGTAAAATCAAAAATTTGGATGGCATGGAGCATCAACAGTTTGGGCCTGATTCATAGTACGGCGAATTGGCGTTTCGGCGTGATTTTGCGAAGCGGCGATTATTTAAGTCTGAAATTGGCATTCAAAGAACGGCGGGCGGAAAATAGCGCCTAGTGTGAGATTCATTAAGATGCAATATGGTCAGAGCGCGACTTAAA